>NC_056732.1:698475595-698655595 GCF_019279795.1 Protopterus annectens | reverse complement strand
TGCTTATATATAGGGTTTGTGTGTGTGTTTGTTTTGTTGTGTTGGTTTGTATTGTAGGGAGGAAGGTGTATGTGTGATTGTATGTTTGTGGAGTGTGTATGTGGGCAGTCGCAATTTCAAATTTCACACTTTTGGGGTTTTTGGTTTTGAAGTTTTCAGCTTTACAGTCTCGAGGTACTGAATTTCGATATTTCAGTATTTCAGGATTGTAAAGTGAAACTATATATATATATATATATATATATATATATATATATATATATATATATATATATATATAATGTGTGTGTGCAAGTGTGCCTGTGTATTCCCACAAAAATATATCATTTTGCTTTCACATTTCCCTTAGTCTTTGCAGTTAATTAACTTAGAATACAGTACTGTGAATCAGTATAAGTTAATCACCATCACTATCACTGAAGACACTTATTACATTTTTTTGGTTGTGCCCTTTTAATTTTGTCAGACCAGCCTCTTCTTAGCTTTTTCTTGTTTTTTTCTTAAACAATAATGACCAAACACTTAAATATGTAAAAGTGCTAAATGTCTTAGTTGCAGGTAGTTCTCTCTCATTTATTCAGTCACTTGCTGTAAGTGGTTTTCACAGAGATCCACTGCACACCTGTGCAAGACCTGTGCATCTAAGCAACACTGCATGATGATAGAGGGAGTCAGTGAATATTAATACAAAAAATTGCAGCACCCATGCAGCTAGCTGCACTTCAGGGTATGTAAATGAGCCAGGCAGGAAATATGTAAGTGGACTTAGCTGTGCGGTGTAATTGTGTAAAGAGACATAGCTATGGAGTGACATATCTGTCCAAAACAGCAAGAGATAAGACACAGACTGGTCACAGTAGCAGCATCTTCTGAGATAAGGAAATGTGAACTCTACCAACATAACTCAAGCATTGTTTTTCACAGCTAGGTTGCCTGTGTTTTCTGCATCTCTCATTGAGAAGGATGTTACCAAGCACTACATACAGCTAAACAGCCATATATTATTTGCAGCTGCACTGCTGTGGTGTCCATATATGTAGCCATCTGTTGGAGCCATAAAAGTGAAGGAAGGGAGTGTATATATGTAGGAAAAAGGTGAGGAGCAAGCAAAATCTCACACAAAATGACAAAGTGTGCACCATGGATGAAGGCTTTTTGGTGGGAATAGGGTCCCCCTTTTTTGAGAGAGAGAGAAGAGGGAAGGTAGATAAGCGGGATAGAATAATGAGTGAGGGCAAACATACAGTCACAGAAAAGCACAGACAAATAGGGGTAGAAAGGCAAACAACAGGGAGGGGAAACATGGGCTAGGCCGAGAAAATGGGCAGAAAAATGATAATGGAGAATATTGAACAAGGCAGAGGGTATGGAGCGTGACAGAAGAGGAAGAGGAAGAGAAAAGACCCAGCAGAGGATCATGTGAGGTACAAGCAGCTGACATGTTGTCTACTGTTCTTCTGTCCTAGCCCAGTGGAACATTACAATGCTCCATATCCATGTGATGTATCAGGGTGCATAGTGGTATAGTCCACATAACCTGGTATTCGCTCCAGGAAGCTGTTCAGGTAGGTCATATATCTGGCCATTGATCACTCTACTGCAGATATCTTTACCTTCTCTGGCTGCACATAGGCCAGCACAGGCAAAGCAGGTGGGATACCTACCAATGAGGGGCAAGAATGGCGCATTTAGGAAGGCATTCCTAGTATCATCACCATCATGCACCACAGCAGGGACTAGCTGTGGTGGAGGTACCTAAAGAGCAAATATATCATCCAGTCATCCAGTGACGAGACAAAATGGGAAGGTAATCATAAGTGAATCTATTCCTCAGACTGAAACTGCATAATTTAATAGGCATGTCAGCCTTTGTGAGTGGAAATAAACAAGACTACGTACAAGCCCTCCTGCCTCCTGCAAAAGACAATACAATTTGCATAACTCACTGCTCATGCTGAAAAGAAACAGCACATCAGAGAAGTGTGATCATTTTACAGTGAGATGCTAGATACCCTCAGATAACTACTTCCCATTATTTGCATATCGGGCAGCAGAAAAAAGTGTGCTTGTACCAGTTTCAGTTTTGGCAAAGTCTACCAGTTTCAGTTTTGGCAAAGTCTACCAGTTTTTGCATTCTTTTCAGTGAAGCACTTGTTTTCAAAGAAACTGGGCTGTTTGCCATATCTAGTTCCTACAAAAAAAAAATAATTTGGCATAGGTGTACGGGGAAACAGACAGCTAAGTACAGAGTCACTATAACATGGATCAATTTGACCCTAGAACAGAATCCTGAAGAAACCCCCATGAAATGTAGCTGGCATGTCATATGCAGTAATACCACCCCACCTTTGCCTAACTGGAAGATCTAGATGGCAGCAGTCTTAATTCCTATGATAAGCTGGACAATTGCTTGTTGCAGCAAGAACATTCAGAAATCTACAGGAGGATAAAATAAAAGCATAAAGGTAAGGAAATGGAAAAAAAAAACACTTAGTATGCCATTCGGTATGTTCTTGCCTAACTTTCATTTCCCATTCATACAGAGTCCATTAGGGTACTTGCTACTGGCCATCAAAATGATGCTTGCACTGTTCCAAACATAGCCAATGCCTCTGGATGAGTAAAATCCTCAGGCAGGTCATACCATGCTTGGGGAGCAATAGACACTTCTTGAAAACTGTGAAGGCAATAAGGCATTATCATGTTTTCTTTCACAAACAATGCAGGTGTTGTCCATCAGGAAAATCTGCCATTATTCCAAATTTCCCCTGAAAATTGTGTCATTTTCACGATAAATAAGATAGTGACCCATAAATTACACCTACAACGTGATTTCTGCATTGCAATTACTCTTGAAAGAGTGCAACAGAAATACGTATGCAGGTCTCCAGCAGAAGCTGGTCACCATGAGCTTTCAGGGATGATCATCAGCAGTGTTCTGGCCATTATGCTGCATGTATACCTCAGAAATATACAATGATTCATAGACACGCATGCTTCTTGACCAAATATGCCTAAGTGCCATGCAAATAGGTATAAGCTTGAATAGTCTTAGAGGTAAATCTCCACCTTCTAGACTAAGTTGAGAAGATCTGAGAAGTTGTACTACATAAAACACCAACATTATTAGAATGAGTAGCAACATTATTTGAAGATATAGGCAGTCTGGGAAGGGATACAGTACTTTTAAAGTTTGTTATAAGCTATGTTTTCTCTACCAACTTAAGGATGCCTACCCATTCCTTGAAATTCACGTTGCAAATGGATAGTAACAGGATCATATATGTATGCATGTGTCTCACATTTATAGAGGATACTGGCAACAAAGAAGCCCAAAATAACATCCTACATATATCTCAGTGGATGATGTACTAGTAACATTTGCACGGGAATTCTGTACAACTGTACTGCATATAGGCACCTTAGACTGGCTACCTCAGCTGTTGGCTAGGTATTGTTTTAGGAACATCAGATATCCAAACATATAAGGGTGACAGCGGAGGTAAATTGAGTTTGCATTATTACTCTTGCATTGATATCTTTTCATGCATCCCACAGGGTTACAGTTTTGGCACAAGTGTCTATGCTCACTCTTTTAATTTCTCCAAGTCTTTTGCATTTCTAATAGTGTGACAGGTGTGGACCCCATTCTTAAGTCAAAGTACAATTAAAGTTCATGAAATTAGTATTGTTTCAATCTTTGCTGTCAGCCAAAAGTGCTCTTTGCAGCACCTACAATGTGCCTAGTAATGACTCCTTCTGCAATTTGTATGGGGTTACATGTATTAGTAACATATCTAAATATGATTGTAGATTTTGTTTTTATAAGACCCATTGCTCCTACTACTATTGGAACTGTCTGGGTATCTTTCTTCCATATTGCTCTTGTTTCTGCCTGCAGATCCTGATAGTATATGACTTTGTGTCTCTCTGTAGGCAAGGCAGTGTAGTCACTGGGTGTGGCGATTTCAATGATCAATGCTACTCTTGTCTTCTTTTCTTGGACCATTATATCCAATTTTCTAGAAACTATCCCATGTGATGTACACTTCATCATATTCTATGATGGTTTGTGGCTCATGTTTCCAGTGTTTCTCAGCCACTTCAGTACAATAATGTTTGCTCAATCCCTAGTGCAACAATCATGCCACATTAATATGCCTTTCAGTATACAGTCCTTCTGCCATTAGTATGTCACAACCAGCAACGAGGTGTGCGACTGTTTCCAATTTGGTTTTACAAAACCTACATTTGTCTGTTTCTCCCACATGTTCAATGGACTTCTTTGTAAACCAATGTGTATGCAGCCCACTGACATGGGCCACCAATATTAATCTTTCATCTATTGGTTTGAATTTGCCTCTCCTTAACCATTCTTGTGTTCATTCCTGATCAACATGAGGTTCTTCCAGAAGTTTTCTATACTTGCAACTATATTTATGTATTTGCCCCATTTCTTGCCTTCTCATCTGGCCCATCACCTTATATTCTTTCTTTTGTTGTCTAGCACATTCAGTTGCTGCCTGACTTTTATCTACTTCTGGTTTTATATTTATTCCTGCTTGATGCTGATATGCTTCTGCTAGATTAAGCAGGGAAATCATCTTAGATTTATTCTCATGTTTCAAAACTTTTACTACATTTGGGTCTTGTGAGGTCAGCAGGTATGTGTGGAGCCTCACGATTGCAGATCTATACATGTAATCAGTTTCAAGGAGGCTCATCCCTCCTTCGGAATGGGGAATATGTAATCTTGGTATGCACTGATTTTTATAAATCATTTGGTGAGCATGAAGCATCCTTCTTGTTTTCCTGTATAATCTATCCAACACGTTTTGGGGTCAGTCAGTCACTCCAAAATTGTAAGTTTGGACAGGAAGAGCAAACTGGTTTATAGCTTGGATTTTGTTCCTAGGTGTTTTCAGGATTAATTTAAGTCTTTTAAAGTATTCCTTACTACATTTTATTTGCTTTTGTTCATGTTTTATTGTTGATCCTTCATCAGTTCCTAAATATTTATAAAGTCCCACTTGTTCAAGTTCTTTTATATTACATTCTTGTCCAAAACAATGTTTTCTTGGTGCTGCTTTAACACATTTATCAAGAGCAAGTGACATTCTTATATCATCTGAAAAAGTTTTGACAACATGTAGTTGTGCTTTCAGTTCACTCTTTTTTTAATTTCTCCAAGTCTTTTGGGTTTCTAATACCATGATGGGGATTGACCCCATTGCTAAGTCAAAGTACAATTAAAGTTCACAAAAGTAGTATTGTTTCAATCTTTGATGTCCAGTGTGTATTTTGATATGTATTCACAAGACAAAGTACTGCTGTGCTGACACCTGCAGAGGTTGAGACACAGTGACAGACTGATGTTAGCATTGTGCTCAGCCTAATGATCATAACAGTACTTAGATAGCAGAGATACAGACTGACTACAAGTGACACTGTCCATCTCCAACCTAGATGCAACTGCACTCATCAAAAAGACAAAAGGTATGACCTCACCCACACAGGAATAAGAGGTTGGGCACTCTCCATTCCATCCAGTAGGCTAATAAGTTATGGATGCTCCCTGTGTGCCAGTGGATACACACACTGCTTCTGAAGTGGGTATATATACCTCTTTACAGCCTTTACTGAGTGCCCAACATCTTCATCTGTCACATGTGGCCCCTAAAATGTATATGCACTTATTACAATGTAAAATACTTTATAAAATAATTATATTTTATTTGATTTAAAACAATCCAGAACAATGGCATTAGACAGGGTCAAGTGGTGAGTATGTACCAACATCAGGACAGAAAAGTGAAGGAGAAGAAAAAAAACACGTCACAAAATGAGCAGTTAACACTTCACAATTAAAGAAACCATTTATACACACTTATTAAGTCCAGTAACCGTTCCATCAACAGGTTGGTTGAGAAGCAAAAATAGGGGAGTTAAAAGAAGAATTCATGGAATATGAGGAAAACTGGCAGCAGCAGTTTTAAAGCAGACAACAGGTTCAGTATCAGCAAAAGCAATTTAAATATTATCAATTTAAAAAGGTACATTTTCACAACTGTGATTTTAATACAAATTTGTCTTTCTTTGAGGGACTATTTAAAATGTATTAGCATTTCTGGTTATGACTTTACAGAAACACAACGTTAGTCTTTTCATTAGGACCTAGGTTCGTTCCTACAAACTTCCTAAAAAGGCAGTTGTCAAGCATTGAGTTGTATTATTTAGTTCATAATGTTTATTTGTAATGTTTATACAATTAATTTAATAAAGAAGTAAGCAACATTAATTGAGAATCTGTTACAGTTTACATGACTCTGATACTGAATTTTTTTTCTTGTTCTAAGAATGATACTAGCATTTTTAACATATGTTCCTTTGTACATTCCATTTCATTTTAAAAGAAAACTCATACCTACATTTAATAATGGATGTATTAATGTATTTTACAAGGCAGTCATATTTGAATGGTTGCAAACATTTAACCTAATTGTAATACAAGAGGCTCTTTGTATTGTAATGTTACAAATAATGAATGGTAAGCCTTAGGAGATGGGGGGTAGTGAAGATTATTAAACCAGCAGACAAGGACAAAAATGTTGCTGTTATGAATGTACCCCAGTACCATAAAAAATCTATGGAACATTTAAATGATGATGATACTTATGACATTAGTAGTATAAATAATGTTAAAGATTTGTTTGTTTCTTTCGGCTTTTCCCGGTTAAGGGTCACCACAGCGGAACTCCGGTCTGCTAATGATTGGTAGCGGATTTTTACATACCGGGTTACCAGCCCTGACGCACAACCTTCAACGAAGGCACGTCCCATTCACGTATGACTCCACAGAGAAGATGCTCTAGCTGAGAATCGAACGGGACAATGTCTTGCTATGAGGCGACAACGCTACCACAGCACCAAATAATGTTAAAGATAAGCAGGAATTTAAAGAACTGGAAGATAAAGATTTTAGATTAAAACTTTTTATCCAACATACACATAAAATATTATTTAAACAAGATATTTTAATTGCCACTTTTATTGTATATCTAAGGTTCACAAAATATTACTAATTCTCCTCCTGGTAAACTCACTACTAATGTTTTTGCTTTGGACTTATAACCCCTCCCCGATTTCACTCACTGATGTCATCAGGCCAAGTGCTGTGCAGACGTTCAGTGTATTTGCATGGCAGTTACACTGACAAAATAAATATTTTTCTTGTAATACTAATGCTTTAGATTTAACAGAAGCACTCTTGTACAACAGCAAATAGATTCTTTCTCCCACATGTGTGCAAAGTTCCATAGCTTCCATGAAACTGCATTTGCATATGATCTTTAAGTACAGCTTACATTTCCCTTAAATTCTGATTCAGAAAACATTGGCACATTTATGCATATATCTCACAGAAACTATTACTTATTTCAGTGTAATAGAACAATGCCTTGAAACTAGTGGTAACATCACCCTCTTTAGCGCCCCATACAAAAGAAGTTGCAGCTCTCCATGACCAATGTCCCCTAATCAGTAAATCATGTTCCTGAGCTCCTAAACAAGTCCACTGAAAAAACAACACTCAAGGTTCAAGCCTTTTTAAACTTGTTGGTAAATCCATTAAATTTATAAAAGTCCTTCTACAATGACAGTAAGCTGCTTAGTGGGAGACTAGGTGTACTTTAGGCCCGGGGAAGTTTTCAAACAATGGGCACCCCTCCTCCACCCACACGCACACACATACACACACACACACACACACACACACACACACACACACACACACACACACACACACACACACACACACATTTTTTTTTTTCTTTTTGGATCATGCATAAATGCATATGTTCTCTAGTCAGGCCAGAAAGTATGCCACACCTCAATCCAAACAAACATATGGTCAGAGTGACTGCTGGGTCTTCACTTTTGTACTATTTTAAGTCCTTTCCTAATACTGTTCCACTGACTCTATACACAAAATCATATCTCTCAACTTTCCTTCACCAAAATGTGGAACACAACCTCTTATAATGTGAAACAAATAGGCAAAATGTGGAATTCTTATAAACAACTTCAAACATGGAGAAATGTGCTACTTTATACTTATAAAACATTATTTTGATGAATTAATATGATTAAGTATTATTAACCATCCATATTAGTTCATATATCAACACTAGAATGTTGATTCAGAGTGCCAGTTAGCCACCTAGCCACAACACCCCAAGCACTACCCTTTGATATGACTAATTTATAGCTAGTTTCAACCCCTTTCAATGAGGGCCTGAGGGGCCAGATCTGGGTTATACTTAAGTTTGCCAAGCCATTCATCCAGATTATGCTTACAGAGGATCAAGGAGCTACTTTGCTTTAAATCTAAAGGAAGTCTGTTCCATAAAAGCAGGATTCTCTTTGATGTATATCTATTTTGCCAGCAGGTGCCATTTATATTTCAGCGGAAGTTAATATCTTGAGTGGGTGTTGAGATTTTTTAGTTTATGGACATGTAGAAGGTTGCATAGGGCTGGATCATTTGAGGCTCTGCAAGCTAGACAGAGGCCAGCTCTCAAGAGTCAGTCTGATATAGAAAAGAGAGAGAGGCAGTGCTTTAAGGTGGTCTGTATAGCTCAAGGAAGACATGCTTTAATTATCTTACTGAAGAACTGATGTGGTCTCTCAAGCTGGGTCATATGTTTGGACAGGTACATTCCAAAGAGCCCATTATACTCTATTATGGGCCTGATGAGGGAGGAGAAGAAAGGCTTGATAACTTCCTTAGATATGGAAGTAATATCCCTTGTGATTCCTCTGGCAAGGTAAAAAGATTTTCTAGCAGTAGTGGATAGATGGCTATCAAAGGTCCCTAACGGCTGAGTCAGCCTACAAAGGGGTGTCGCAGTTGCATTGATGCCCAGTTTTGTCTAAAGATACGATATTGCATTCCTTGGCATTTAGTTTTAGGCCATGGACTAGACACTATTTATTAGTGTATGTTAGGTAATCATGAAGAATTTGAAAGTCATATGGGAAGTTAATGATAGCTCCAAGTTTGCAGTCATCTGCAAACTTCGTCAGCCATAAGACCTTGATGTCAGCCTTAGCATCAGATAAGTAAATATCTAGTACAAGTGGTCCTAGAACCAATCACAGGGTGCAACCAGTATTAAGTAATGTTTTTTAAGACAGTGTGCCTCCCACACTGACAGATTGTTCTGTCAGTTAGCCAGTTTGATATCCAGCAAGTAACATGGAAGTTTACATTTAGTGTGATTAGCTTGTCAATAATGCTAGAATAAGGGATGGTATCAAACGCCTTTGCCAGAACCAGATAAGCAGTGGCAACCAATCTGCCTGAGTCTAATGCATCAGTAATGTGTTCAAAGCAGTCCACCAGATTCAGGAAGCAAGGTCTGCCTTTAACAAAATCAAACTGGCTTGGATTTAGGGCTTGTAGACTACCTGTCTTTGTTAAGTTCCATAATGATGTGTTCCATTGTTCTGCAGATAAGACCGGTGAGGCTTACAGCTCTGTAGTTTCTTGGATCAGTAGCAAATCTCCCTTTGTGGAGTGCAGTGACTAATGTAGTTCTCCATTCCTCTAGACTGAATCCAGCGGACAGGCTGAGGTTGAAGAGGCTTAGTAGCACATCTTCCAGACAGTGTTTTTTGCTGACAAGAAGGTAACCTGACACATTATCGGGACCTGTGGAGCAAGTGTTTTTGGCCTTGGTGAGAGCTTCCTGGATATACTTTGAGGTGATCAGAAGGAGTTGGTGTGGGTGCACTAATAAGCAAGGGAAAGTTGGGGCATGTACTAATAAGTTGGGGAAAGTTAAGGAGAGATAGGGGAGTAAAATTAGATCTCGGTTTGTCTGCTAATATGTATTTCTTAACAACAAATGTCTGAGTTGGTCCTTTTCAATGTAGAACAGCATGGAGCATTGCCTTTTTAATAAGCAAAATGAGGAGCGCTCTTCACAATAAGGTACAGTTGACAGGTATACGCAAAATAGACCTTTCTGGTTCTTTTCCAACAGCTGATGAACAACCATGACAATCAGAACAATACAGCTATGACAGCAGCTACAAAACACATCCAAGCCAAATCTGTTGACTGAGACAACTACTTGAAAAAATAAAATGCCAAAGAAATGAAACTGCAAACAACAACACTGAATCTATATTTAAAATAACTCCTTCATCCTAGCAGACTGCTATATTCAATAAAAAATTATATGTATATATCTGTATAAATAGTTAAATACACATGCACACACACACACACACACACACACACACACACACGTGTGTGTGTGTGTGTGTGTGTGTGTGTGTGTGTGTGTGTGTGTGTGTGTGTGTGTGCGCGCGTGTGTGTAAGTGGATGTATAAGTGGAAGCCAGAGAGCAAAACTTGTCGACATTTGACAATGCCAATACAGCTGATCAAAATGTACTGGCTTTGTCAGTATGAGATTATGGTGCAGTGGGGATGAAGGAATATGCCCATCCTCTGAGCATTAAAAGCCATAGCACTGTCCTTTAAAAGTAATAGCAGAGGGTCATAAAGAAAAGCATTTTCTTATTTTTTTACAGTAGACGGTGTTTATGTGCAAGACCCTATATAATTTGTTAGTAGTAGGGAAGCTTTGTATAAACTAAAGTTATGTACTTAAAATAATGATAATTCCATGTTTCCTGACTCCATCTAGTTCAAACTGTGGGTTACTGGATCCAGCTCAGATCTGACACCAGTCAATTCCTTCAGACTTCAAACGCCAGGCAGTGCCACCCTTACTCACAATTCCCTGCTCCTACCCCTACTCCTCAGATCGAGTTTGCCCTATGTAATCCATCTCCAATCTGCAATAAACTTCCCTAATCAAGAAAAAGGCAGGACTCCATGGATAAGGAACAGGCAGCCTCCATTGCCTGACCATCTCAGACACAATGAAGTTCGCCACAATAAGCCAAGGTGGGGGCAGGAGGGGTGGGAGGTTGAGCCAGGCAGAGACAGACAACATGGATCTATCATTATGGTAAGTACATAACTTTCATATCCAATGTTGTCTGCTCCATCTGGCTTCAACCTGTGGGACACAGTCCCCAACCACAAAAAAAAAAAAAAAAAAAAAAATATCCTCGAGAGAAACTAAGGAAAGATATTCCACAACACAATGGAGCCAAAGGAAGCCATGGATCTAGACTGAATATCCACCTTATAAAGTGACACAAAAGTGTGGTGACCCATCCAAATCACAGCTACACAAACTTCATCCACTGATACTCTAGAAAGGAAGGCTGCAGAAGTAGCCACAGCCCTGGTAGAATGATCTTTAGACTTGTGAGGAAGGGTCTTACCTTTCAAAGAATACGCAAACAAAATATAATTTGATAAGCCACTTGTTTAAAGTCACTTTAGATACAGGTGAGCCAAGCCTAGATTTTTGAAAAGGAGACAAATAACTGATTGGATTTTCTAAAGGCTTTGGTATGGTCAATTGCCTATGCACGTCCAAACAATGCAGAAGGTATTTGTCTTTGTTGGAGAAACTGGGAAAAAACACAGGGAGATGAACAGAACTGTTTAGATTCTTCTCAGAAGTTATTTTAGGCAGGGAGGAAGTGTTCATACAGGGATACACCCAGTCTTTGTGGGACACCAAATAAGGAAGAGAAGAATCAAGAGCTCGCAACTCTGACACTCGTCTTCCTGAAGTAACGGCCACCAAAAAACGTCTCCCAAGACATGAACTTCAAGTCAGAAAACACTGAAGGTTCAGAAGGAGGACCTGCAAAACAAACAGCAAATCCCAGGGAGGAACTGGATCCCAAACTGGGGGATGCAGCACAAAGATGCCTTTGAGGATTATACCTCAGAAATCTTGAGAGAAACTAGATGAACACTGTCTTTGCCAATGTTAAAATTAGAGAGAGCTGCCAGCTGTACCTTAATGCTAGAAAAACTAGTATGTCTCCATTTACTGGAATACACTTTTCTAGTAGACTGTTTTTGAGAAGTACAGTCTGTGAAAGCTTGGGATTTCCGGCTATCAAGAGAACTGGAGGAACCATGCAATTAACTTTGGGGACTGAATACTGGAGGGATCCAGACCCACAGGATGGGAAATGGGATCTGGAAAGGGATCCAGTACTCAAGAGGGGGTACTTCAGAATAGGCCAAAGAAAAGGAAACCACACCTGACAAGACCAAAAATGTGCTATGAGAATCACAATTGCTCTGCAGCGGGCTGCTTTCTGAAGACATTTTACACTCAAAGAAACTGGGGGATATCCTGGTAGTTAAACAAATGTCATAGCATCCCTGGCTGACTGTCCCAGAAGGGGAACTAAGGTGTAATAGCTGCTGTACTTGGTGTTGGATGGGGAGGCAATTAGGTTGTAACATGAAGTGCCCCAGCACCAAAAAATCGGAGCTGCAACTGTCAGATTTAGGGACCACTCATGGGGAAGCAGAATGCTCCTGCTGAGACTGTCAGCCAGAATGTTGGATTTCTCTGGGATGTGTGTTGCCACCAGAAATCACTGAGAAGTGATCACCCAGCACCAAACCCTCATGGCCTCTTGACAAAGAGGATAAGAATGTACTCCCCGAGCTTGCTGAGATACCATACAACAGACATATTTTTCATCTGTGTCACAATCACACCTCTTTAAGGGCATCCTGAAATACCTGCAATGCAAGGAAGACAGTTCTCATCTCCAGAACACTAATGTGGATGTAAGCTTTTACAGAAGACCAGGGCCCTTGAACTGTCCTAGGATCATAAGACGTTACTAGGCTATTGGCCTTGAAGCCCTTACAAGCTTAGCCAAGAATGTAGCCCATGTTCCAACAAGTCACCATCCTATGCTACTGTCCATCAGGGATACAGGTGGAATCCCAGGGGTGTATTTTCTGTTCCCCATCCAGTTATCCAGATTGCGCTTCAAAAGGTTAAATGAGGTACTCTGCTTTCCATGGAGAGGGAGTCTATTCCACAAAAGGGGTAGTCTCTGGGACACTAATCTGTCCTGCCTTGTGTTTTACTTGTATTCTGCTTTTAACTGCATATTAAAACTTGAAAAGAGACCACAGCTCTGTCTCTTGTGAGTCAGGCAGAAGTTTTTTCCCCACCCTTCCACCCGGTTACTGTAGTATTCTTAAACACCACTGTCTTTTTAGTTGCCTTCCCCTTATGTTAATTTGACCATATATCTCATTTCCTCTATGTTTTTACTGGCTTGTGTGAGTAAGCACAAAATTATCATTATGTGAAATCACTCCCCTTCAACTATTTCAATTTATTGGCCATCCTACTTTATTTCATAGTACCAGAATACAAAAGTGACCACCCCTTTCAGTCTATCTTGCTGTTTCAAAAATAGTGACTCTCCACTAAAACTTAACTTTTTAGACAGGTAAAACTTAAGTTACCTACTTTCCCATCTCTAGTGCACACTGCAGTGTTTAGGATAAACCATTTTTTATCGGGTCTATACTAGATCAGCGAACGCTTAAAAAAGCGAACGCTGATTGATCGATCTTATGTAAGTGAAAGCTTACAATCTCAAGCTGTCAGATCAGCGATTTTTTTCCTAGGGAAATAAATCACTAATCCAAAACACATACACACAACACAAGCACACCAAACAAACAGAAATCCACACACATACACCTAAAATCTGACACCTAACTCTACATTAAACTATGCACACACCACTAACTATCCACTTACCTTAACCAAAACCCTAACACTAAGATCCGTCACTATCGCACACTCACCTCACCCACTCCCTAACCCTACCTCACCTAAACCCACCCTAATCCTCACGTCCACAAAATCGCACACATACCTAACCCGAGCCCTAACCCTAACTCACCTAACCCACCCTAACACTCACATTCACACAATCGCACACTTACCTGAATCTGACCTGTAACTTTCCACCACAGCACTGAAAATACCGAAGCAACAGAAACGGACAACCAAATTCTTTCCCTAGGAAAAAATTAGAGTTTCTGTTGCTTCGATATTTTTAACTTTCACTAAAATAAGGTCGATCAATCAGCGTTCGCTTGTTTAAGCGTTCGCTGATCTAATATAGACCCTTTTTATCTTACCTTTAAGCATCCCTGTGACTAGCACTTGCTTTAAAACCTGCCGGAAAGCACTAGGAAGTCTTAAACTGATACAAGCACTCAACTTTCCTTGTTAATAAGGAGAGATTAATCGTAGGCACTAAACAGCCTATAACTGCAAAGTACCTTGTTAAGGTAAGGGAAAACAGCTCTTGTACTTTACAAAAAAAAAAAAAATCACCAAACCAGGCATGTCCAAGGGTCAGCTTCTGGTGATTTCTCCTGTCCACCTGGTGAATCTGGGCATACTGGGGCAGTGCAGCAATTGCCTTATGTACACAGACAACCCTCTCTTCCTAAAACCCAACACTACAATCTGCGAGAGATGCACTTACATAGCCAAACTGGAAGCAAAGCTCTCTCCACCCAAGATTGTGCTAGACAGTCAAGAGGGAAGGTTAACACCCGCACTACACCTCAAGCAACACATAGTCCACCCACTGCACCAACACCCACACGTAGCAATACTAAACCCACATATGTGAAGGCCCCTAACATTAACCTGCCCAAGCAACAAGGACCTCCGAAGCTGAAACACAAACACCAATCACAACCAAAGTGTCACATAGCTCACAACACCAGTGCCACCCAACAACAGTCCCTAAGGAAAGACAACGCACCCAACGCTTTAGTCATAGGTGACTCTATAGCCAGGCACACTGATGTTCCACTCACCAGGATGAACAAGGAGAAAATTACAGTCAGCTGCCTGTTGGGTGCCAGGATCTGCCACATAACACATGCATTCAAGTCACTCCACAAGTACAAACATGACTCTGTCATTGTCCATGTTGGAGTGAATGACTTGAGATGTACCTCCCTGGACTACATGAAAAGAGACATGGAAGAGCTCTCGGATCACATGGCCCAGGTAGGTATGACCCTAGCCCTGAGTAGCACCCTGCCTTCGCCCAGAATGATAACACAGTATAAGGACAAAATGATTGACTTCAACAATTAGCTAAGCTTCTGGTGTCATTCAAAGGGGATCCAGTATCTGTCTGCCTGGGACGACATGATTGACAGACCACGATGCTTTGCCACAGATGGTCTACACCTGTCGCCCCTGGGATTCAGGTTACTGGCTAAAGCTCTTGCAACCCTATAGTGCCTTTTTTAGGCAAAGTTCAAAGGACAAAACCACTACTGTAACAGGTACAAGCATGCAAAATCTGAAGATAATGCTACTCAATGTTAGAAGTCTAAACCTCAAAATGCACTCTCTCGAGGCACTCCTAAAAATAGAGAACATCGATATCTGTGCAGTAACTGAGACCTGGTTCAAGGCTCCAGAGAGCACCCCTGCAATACCAGGCTACAACTCTTACCACACTTTTCAGCTACCAAACCAGGACCAAAACACTAAAGGTGGAGGAGTGTCCATATTCACCAAGGATATTCACAACACTAGGCTAGTTGCTCAACACAATGCGTCTGAAATTATCCAGGTGCAACTAACACTAGGTAAGACTGAAATCCAAATTGTAGCTTGCTACAGATCCCCCACCATGACCCAAGATTCTCACTACACCTTTCTAAACATACTGGAAAATATTAAGATACAACCAAACACTCTAATACTGGGTGATTTCAACTATCCTGCCATTAACTGGGAAAACTATTCGTGTACCAACACCTTTGCCCAACGGTTCTTGAAATTCATAAATTCCAAAGCCCTGGATCAACTAATCCTTAGTGCCACCACGGGCTCCAATATCCTAGGCCTGGTCATTACCAACATGGGAAATCGATGATCCACACCTATGGTCACCCCCTCATTGGTCAGGTCTGACCATAAGCTAATCACCCTTGATATCCACATCCCACAGCCACCCCCAGTAAGGAAACCTCCATAAAAAAATTCTCCAAAGCCAACTTCATGCTACTCAAGTCAGAAGTGACAAACTTCATGACACCCATGCAGACAGGAACTGAAAGTTTGACTGCTGAATCCTACACTAAGGCACTGTACGAGCACATCCACTCATACATGAATCGTGCCATCCCCAATAGAACCAGGATGCTCTCCTCCAAAAAAAGGAAGCCAATCTGGTGGTCCCTTGCTACTAAACAAACTTTACAACAAAAGGAAGAAACTGTTGCAGAAAAGAGGAAAATCCCAGGATGCAAAAAACTCCCTTACCGACCTCAGTAAGAAGCTGAGATCCCTCATAAAATCCTCCAAAGCTACTTACGAAAATAAAATTGCCAAAGATTCCAAAGACAACCACAAGGCATTCTATAGTTATGTCAAGAATCAAAACGGCAATGCTTAGATCTGCTCTGAGCTACAACAGAATGGCATTAAATATACTGATCCCAAGGATATTGCCAATATCGTGGCAGAATGATTCAGTGCCAGCTTCACCCCCCTCTCACCCCTAAAGGGTCCATCTAAATACTGAAAGATTGCCAAATTCCGGTAATAACAGCCACACAGGTAAAAAACACACTCTCCAAAGCTAAGAATACAGCACCCATGGGACCAGACGACATCCCAGGCTGTGTACTACATGAGCTACAAAATGAACTGGCACCTCACCTAAGTGTCATGTTTGATCATAGCCTCACCTCTGGCTCTGTGCCAACTGAGTGTAGCGCAGCTACAGTTATCCCACTCCACAAGGGGGGATCCACCTTGGATCCCAGGAACTACCACCCCATCAGTCTGTCAAGCCTGATCTGCAAGGCCATGGAACATATTATCATGAAACTTATAAACAAAGACATTGGCAACCTTAAAACACTGGACCCCATGCAGTTTTGGTTTCTGAAGGGCCGATCTGACTTCTTCGAATCAGTCTCCAGAGCCATGGACAAGGGTAAGGTGGTCCACACAGCCTATATGGACCTCGCCAAGGCGTTTGACACCATCCCCCACTCTGGAATCATTGATAAACTTACTAAGCTGGGCATTAATCCCTACATCACTCGATGGATTGCCAACTGGCTTACAGAAAGAACCCATACTGTAAAAGTAGCCGACTCCAGATCCAGCTCCTAACAAGTGACAAGTGGAGTACCTCAGAGTTCAGTCCTGGGACTGCTCTTGTTTGGTATCTACTTCTCTGAAGTACAGGCCAACACTAAAGGACTTGGCTAACAAAGTTCACAGATGACTGCACACTGGGAGCCACTACTGAATCCCCAAATGATGTGGATATTCTACAAAAGGGCCTTACAGAAACAGATGCTTGGTGCCAGAGCCATGGGCACAAGCTCAATGCCAAGAAATGTATAGTTATCCCCTTTGGGAAAAAAACATGTACCTGTGAATTACCACATAGGTGGCAGTACACTAAGCACCTAAAGTGTGATAAGAGACTTAGGGACACAGGTGGATAGTGGTCTCACCTTCAATAACCACATTGCCACAAAAGTCAGGAAATCCTTCTATATGGCACACCTCATCACTAAGGGCTTTTCATCAAGAAAAAAGAGGTCATTGTCCCACTGTACTCATCCCTCATTAGACCCATTATAGAATACAACACCCAATTTGGGGACATCTGCAACAACTGGAAAGGCCACAGAAATACCTAAATAAAAGAATCACAGGCCTAAAGCAGATGACCTATGCTGACCATCTAAAAAAACTCCACCTATACTCTGTCACATATTGTCTACTCAGAGACGATCTCTGCTTAACATACAAGGCCATGTCAAACCCAGAGCTGTTGGACATGCTACACTTAAAGAAATCTCAATCCCTCAGAGACACATGCTCTAGGGATCTGAACCTTATCATCACAATGAACAAAACATGCTGAAGGGATAGGTTCCTGACCGAGAGACTCCCCAGACTCTGGAATAGGCTGCCCATACATGTCAAGCAGAGCGCCTCTTTGGCCCTCTTCAAAAGAAACCTTGATGATTGGATGGGAGATAGGAAATTCACCCCGGGGATCACATCAGTTGCCCTGCTAGATAGGGGTCCAGGGAAGTAAATACTATGGGAAGAAATAACCAGGGAATTGTTATGGCTAGGCTTGTATAGGCCCTATAGCCTAGTACCAACCTACAAACCTATGAGCCAACAAATCCTATTGATGAAAAATTCACCCCTACCAAGTTTCGAACCCAGGACCCTGTTAACTACAGCATAGTGCATTAGCCCAGAGGGCCACTCAGCTCACTCAGTCCTCTCTTCAAAATAACTCCTATCTCAGAAGGGAGGCATCCATGGTGACCATAGCCAAGGGAGATGGAAGAACAAACAGTCTCCTGTTGGTCAATAAAGGAGATTGCCACTACCAACAAATTTTGTCATTATATACCATCGTCAGTCATACTGGAAAATCCATTGGATGAGTTAGAAAGGACCACAGTTCATTGCAGAACCCTCATATTATAACTGGCTAAAGGAATCAACCTTATGGATGCTGCCATATGACCTAGAAGTTTCATAACTGCATGAGCTGAAGGCTTCAATACTGTGAGGACCAACAAGGTTTGAGCATGAAGGCTGATGACTCAGGAGCTCAGAAGCTGGGCAATTTGACTGACTGTATCCAAGTGACAACCTATGAACTCTAATACCTGAAGAGGCTGTAGGCTTGACTTTAGGTAATTCACCATAATACCTAAGTGGTCGCATAACTGGAGTAAATTATCCCTGGCCATGATGAACAATGCTCTTGTTGGGGTGGTAAGGAGCCAGTCGCCCAGGTAGGGGAAGATCTGGAATCTCTGCAGCAGTAGCCAGGCTGAGTCCACAGCCACACAATTGGTGAACACCTGGAGGGCTGTGGTGAGACCAAGCAGCATAACCTTGAATTGATAGTTAGTGATTGGCACCCAGCCACAAGTGCAGAAGCCTCCTGGAATGCCTTGTCTATCTTTATATGATGGTAGGCACCCTTGAGGTCTATCAAGCACATCCAATCATACTTCCTCAGCAGAGGTAAGATGGACTGCACTATGACCATCCAGGATTTGGTCTGTTTCATGAGTGGATTTGTTTTTTTTAATCCAAAATGGGCCTGAGATCCTTGTACTTCTTTGATACCAAAAAGAATCTCAAATAGACCCTGGATCCTTGCTGGTCTGGTAGGTCCTCTTGGATGACTCAGTTTGTGAGCAGCTTGTGAATTTCTACTACTGCTTGCAGTCTCTCACAGGGTGGAATATCTGGGAGTCACTTCAGACAAAAGTTTGGAACCTCTAAAAAGGAATATGACTCTCAACACCCATGAGTCCAAGCTGATGGCCTTCTAGGCTTCTGGATAAACAGCCAATTGACCTCTGAATAATTCCACAGTAGGACAGTCAGGCAACTCTTCAGGGTTTACACAGAAAAAAGCGTTCTCTTCAGCATTGCAGAAAGGGCCTGCCAGAGAAGTCCCCATGGAAACCCTGATTCTGTGAACCACCCCTGCCCCGTGGTTTGTGTCCATTATGATTTCCCCAGTCATTGGGAGAAACCCTCTGAAGGAGCATCTCCAGAAAACTGCTGTGACTTTCTGAAAAAGAGGTGTTTGCCCTCCTTCAGAATCCTTGAAAAGGTTCAATGAGGGGTAGCGTAATGCACTCCTACAGCAGACATCATCATCCCATCTTGTTCACTCCTCATTACAGTATCTTTAACTTTCAACCAGAACAAGGAGGAGCCATAAAACAAGGCATTAATGAAGAACACATTGAACCAATCTGCAAAGTTGCATAATCCCATCCAAGCATGGCATGGCATGGCAATGCCAGAGCCAGCTGCTTGGGATGCCCTATCAGCTGCATTAGAAATCAAGCTTCATGGAGACATTGGTGATAGATAACAGGGTAGACAACTGGCTCTCTAGCATCTTCTAAATCTCCGGAGACTGTTGTGTCTTAACATTCCTCAGCACTTCATACACCAGGTGACGCTGGAGTCTTGTCAAGTGCGATAAGTAATTAACTGTCCTCAATGCAAATGTAGCTGAGGCGTATGAGTGCTTCACTAAACAATACAAAGCCAAAGACTACCTGTTTGGGGGATGAACTGAAGATGTCTCTTTAGAGATCTCCTTCTTGTTGTCAGCCACAACCACAATAACATCAATGTCCAGACCCTTACTCCAATGCAGTCAGTCCTGGGTGGGGCACAAGAATTTTAACAGGCTTCTTGGGAGTGGGCTCCACCATGTTCCTCCCACTCTCTCTGGAACACTAGGCCTATAAGTGCATCCAGAGGAGGAACCACCCAAGGTATGGATGGGGCCACAACAAAGGCCTCCAAAAATATTGACTCCTCTGGAGAGGGGCTTTGGTTCTCTAGCCTCTGCATTGGTGAAACATCTCTAATAGATCACCAAATGAGGTGTCATCCCAAAGAGACTTGGGACCCCTATCCTTCGACAAGATCAGTATCCTTAGTAAGATACTCCTTCAGGAAGTCAACGTGTTTCCTCTACACCTCCTCTACCTTGAAACCTACCACTTCAGTGATACCAGGGGAGAGGGAGAACAGGTTGGAAGCTCAGCTAAGGGAGCAGAATGGAGACACACTGATGCAGGCTGTCCAGGAGCAGACTAATAACTGGCTACAGATCCAGACAAGAAAGGGGACACCTGACCCATCTACTGAGAGGAAAACATCTTTGCTACAATGAAGGCCAAAGCAGATGCAAGCCTTCTGGAACCAAGAGTCCCTGTAGCCAAAGGTAGCAGCAACACCCCTCACCCCAAAGGAGATACACCTATCCCTAACACCAAGACCACAGCTGAGCTATCAAAAGCTAAAGCTCTAAGGGGGAGAAACAAATCCAAAGCAGGGAATGTTGAACCTGACCCAAAAACTTCTACTTCAACACTGCAGCTCTGAGGTCAAGATGGCCCCAAAGTAGTTGAAGCTGACTAGACCAAGGAATGAGTCAGAGCTGAAGATGTCCACACTGGCAGATCTTAGCCAGAGGGTGAGAACACAGCCAGGCCTGAAGACGTCATATCTAAGGGGGTCAAGGGAGGAAGCCATATAGATGAAGCTGAAAGTCCGTAAACCAGATCCAAATGCAGACCAGAGGGGATAAGGCCTAATTGCATTTGAGTCTGCAAAAGGAACTCATCAGATGCTCCACGTCAGAAGCTTTAATAGTGCCCAAGAAATTCAATAACACGATGAATGAAGCCACAGATAGGGGCTTGGATGGTTGTTCTGAAGAGGACAAACCTACCTGCCAGATCTAATCCAGAGAGACTCAGTACCGGGCCACGGAAGGAGATGACTCCAGTGACAGCTCTGGCAGGGTAGATGACAAAAAAAAGGAGAAACTGCCCTACATGAAAGGGCCTCTTTAAGTAGGAAGGGACTGGGAAGACTTGCAAATGGAGCCTTACTGATGGTTGGCACCAAGAGCAATCACCTACGAGGAATTGGAGCTGATGGTGCCAGGGCAACTGGGGGACCAGAAAGTTGTGGGACCTTTGGGTTCAGCAAGCCCAAGGAAGAAGGATCAAGGACAGAAGCAAGGGATGATCTTTTCTGATTGTCCTTGGACAATCAGGAGTATTGCAACTGATGATTGTCAGACCCGACCTTTGGGCCATTGGGAGAGGCAGACAAAGCAGATGAAGGACTAGAGGAAATAAGCCCTTGAGGACTAACTTGGCGCAATGTTTTTTTAATTGCTCTGAACCCAGACTCCTCACAGATTGAACATGCAGAGTCCAGGTGCAATATTCCCAAACAGTACACACATCTATCATGTGCATCCTGCAGTGGCAACTTGTGCCTGCAGGCAATGCATTTCTTGAAATCTTTGTCCTTTATGCACAATAAAACACTATACCTAATCAAGCACAGAGAATGCAACAATAGAATACCACAAAAAGGTGGGAAGCCAGTCTACAGAACAGTATCCTAAAGTACCACTACTTATCTACTTATCACAGACAACACTTGCTAAGCTAACACTAAGGAAAGGGTATTAGAAATCAGACAACAAAAAAAATATAATAAAATTCCAAAAATATGCCAAAGCGGAACTAGATCAACCTGCTGACAACAATGGTGGCAAACTAGATCTGAGGAGTAGAGTGAGAAGTGAGGGATTGTGGGTAAGGGAAGCAGAGCCTAGTGAGTTCAAAGTCTGAAGAAGATGGCCAGTGTCAGATCCAATAACCCACAGGTTGAAGCCAGACAGAGTAGACAACATCGGATACATAGTTATTTGATAAGGCACGTACCCATAAACAGGTCTAACTTTATGAGGAACACCAATACATTTAGGAGTAGAAATGGTAAACTTGAGGGCCTAAATTATAGCATTTGAGAGGTATATCTTCAAGCGTTTGAAAGGAATATGCTGCATTATGTATTATGTAATATTGCAATAAAAAAGTCACCTGAAATAACCTTATAGCCCTCTGTGATGAGATCTTCTCATAAAACTTAGCACTCAGTACAGTGCCATTACAATTAGAAAATAAATCCAGAACAGTGAACCTACAGAAAATAATGGGAAAACTAAACACTACAAAAAGATGAAATAATACTAATAAAAATGCTTAACTGAAATGTGTGTGTGGGGTGCTAGATATGTAAAATGCCTTATACTGCAGGTGGACACAATGCATTTCATGGCCACTCCATATCTACAATGCAAAATACCTTACCTAACATTAGACCCCCACATATTTTATGTACAGCAAGGTAGAAACTCAGGTATGTATTACACACAAAATACATAAACGCACTTTGTAGTGACCCACTCAGCAAGATGTACTGAAAGGCTGTTACCAAAATCATGTCTCATCACAGTAGAAGACAAGTGTGGTGCATGACAGATGGGAAGGACACAAATGAAGAGATAGTGAAAGATCACCAGTGGCAAAGAATGTCTGCTGTATTGTTTATTTACATTTTGTTGACTGGATTGGCGCTACTGGCTGCTACCTTTTTTCAAATGTCATCTAGGCAGACATTCTCTTAGATACATTCCCGTAGCAAAATGGGTTATATTATCTGAAGTGCACAGATACACAGAGTTGGAAATATACAACTGTAGTAAAGGAATAAATGTAGGACATTGTGGTATATTGTATAATGAAACACAAATGAATATAAACACACAGGGTTTGCTAATAATCAAACAGTAAAACAATATATGTCCAAAACAATATGCAAATAACAGAGGACCTATATATAAACCCATATACATCAGACCAATCGAGTACAATGCCCCTCTCAATATGCAGCTGACCAAACATATGCAACAACTGGTGCATCCATAGAAGCTCCTCCTGCAAAGAAAGTAGGATGCAAACATGTCCTCTGTGAACTTCATCAAAGCCCTATCCCTGCACTTGGTCTCCTACAGACTGCTAAGAGGCTATCTATACTTGGACTACAGTGCATAATCTGATCATGCTCTGACAGGTCTGTTGCACATCTGCAAAATAAATAGTATCAGAATTACCAAATCTAATGACCTAAACCTCATATGCAACTTTAATAGGACATGTTGGAGAGACAGGTATGTGTCTCAGAGACTACCCCTTCTCTAGAACAGGCTTCACATCCACGAGGCAGTGTTCTTCCCTAATCCAATTGAAACATAAACTGGACCAGTGGATTGTGAATCTAAAATTTACCCCTGGTCTGCCACCTAGGTCTGAGATAGGCAGCATGTAAATGCTTGACCACACATGCCCAAGCCTACATACACCCCTTAAAATACCCTAGGGTATCAAAACCTGTCAGATACATTTGGTAAACATAGCTAGGTTTAAAAAGGCACTGTGGGTCAACATACTTAGTAATTACTTATATATAAGTAATACATTAACTATTATAACTGAAATGTATAAGAAGAGCACTACTGTATTTAAGCCACTAACAATGAGCTCTAAACTGATGCAGTAACTGCACTGCCTTTGCATACTTCCATACCAAAATGTGATCTTGGACAGGAAACTTTATAATGACCTCTAATACTACACAATACTACTTTTGAACACCAAATTTGCAAAGAAAAAAAAAGATTAAGGCCAAGCAATGACTTCTTGCATAAATATATTGAGCAGGACACCTTTTTATGTATTTCAGTTGACTTTTGGTATGTCTTTGAACTTAGTCCAGCCATCCACTGTAATCCTGCATCAAACATGATCTGGATATTCTTTCTGGTAGGGAGAGTAAATACTCAAACCAAAACCATGACCAAGATACTGTAGAAAGGACATGAAACTTTAAACTAGCATGATCAGGATATTGTAGTAAAGCCATAGAACTTTGAACTGGGATAATCAAAATACTGTAGCAAGGCTACTCAGCATCCCTTATATTTTAAATGTTTTTGATGTCATATCTGTGCAACAAACAACATTTTTGTAAAAAAAGAAAAAAAAATTGCATACAATAAAATGGTGATTTTTAAGAATCAAAGCAGAGGCACATTGGAGAGCGATGTCATCTCACAGAAAGAGGTTCATTGGTTCGATTCTTAGCTGGGGTGCCTTCTATGTGGAGTCTGCATGGGTTTCCTCCCACATTCCAAAAACATGTAGTAGGTGGATTGCACACTTCAAATTGGCCACAGGTGTGAGTGTTTAGTGTGGAAGAACTAACATGGTAGAGCTAGCCACCCATCAGTATAAACCTTAGGTCTAGATGATTGTCACTGTTGAAACGACACCATGACTCCAAATGCAAAAATGGGAAAAAGGGATTGTGGATGGATTTAGTGATTGGTAACCTGTTTTAATTATATAAACGTCAGGTTTAATTCTCAAATCTTAGATAGCATTACATTTACCCATTTTCAGTTCAGACATTACAAGCAAACAGCGGGTCGGATTCACGAAGGCTTGCACGGAGTCTTAGAGTAGAGTAAGACTCCATGCAGCCAACATGTCCGCTGAGCGATCCAGGAACAGCCGGTAGGGGCATGCAACTGAGATCTCTAAACTAGTCCTACACGGACAGGGCTGGGATATGCAAATTACCTCAATTGCAGGTGAAAGCTATGCAAATGAGGTAAATTTGCGATCCAGGAAACCCGAACCTGTCCGAGTAGGAGTAGTGTTACTTGCAGAAATGTACTCAGTTGATAACTGAGTATGGTTCTGCAAATAGCAAAATGGAGCCATGACAGCTGGAAATAAAGCATGAATGTACAGGAGGAAGCATGCCAATGGCCAAAAATTGGCAATGGGAAGGGATGCAAATTAAAAATAAAATAACTTTTTTTTTATCCCAATCTCCAGGGTTTAACCATAGCTCAGCGCCGCGCAAACGCGCTGCGCCCTAAAAGCAGAAAATTAATAATTAAGATCCACAAATGTGGATTTTATAGCTAAAAAGAAGTTACAATGCAAGGGAATGGCAGGCTGAAGACAACATGGCCACTGAGTAAAGGTTGCTAAGGGGGGAAGCTCAGTCTAAGAGATGTAACTAAGCATTAGTAGGCAATCCTATGCAAATGAGAGTTAGGATAGTGAATCGCAAGTTTACATAGCAAATGAGCACAATCAGTGGAGTGTAGGAGTAGGATAAGGGGTGTAACAGAGTAGACGATAGGTGACATCACGAGGGGAGTATGTATGAAAGGAGTGAAGCTCATTGGAGCAGAGTGTCATGTGTCAGCTTACATTCACATAATAGTGAAAGAGGTGTGTCAACAGGTAGGCCAGGTAAAGTCAAGAAATTGAAGGCATATGCCATGGATAACACCAAAGTTTCTTGCTGAGCATGCATGCGCGCATGTGCGCACCAGTAAACCCGAGTAAGACAGTGTGCGCGCATGTTAGCGTGTGTGCACGCGTGTAGGCTTGAGTAAGCATATGTAAGGCTGTGTAAACAGTTGTAAGTGCATTTGCGCTGGTGTGCACGTGTTTTAACAAGAATAATCAAGGTTTAGTCTGTGTAAGTATGTGTGCGCATGTGTTGGCTGTTGTGCGCGTGTTTGCGCTTGTGTACACGGCACTCCCCCCCTCCTGAGGAAACAGAAAGGAAAAAGGAAGCACACCAAATAGTGGGAAGTTACCAGGGAGGAATAGCAGAGTTATCAAGTGAAAACAATCAGAACAGGCAATTACCCAGGCAGAACACAAGCCCAGCCCAGCCCAGCACTTAAAACTCTGCAAGCAACAGTCCATTATGTTTCTCTTAAGAGACACTGCAACACTGCAGTAAGCTAATAGAAGTGAAAACTGAAAAAATGTTAGGGGCTGCCATTGCTGTTATAAGGTGACATATGCAACATGCTGAGGGTGGTGATAATGCAAATGCTGCTGGACAACCTACAGTGAGGAGACGGAGAAGAGTGTACAGGCCCAGGGTTACCTACCAGGGGCTACATGAGCTGGAGATAGTGGAGCACTATAGAGTGGACAGAGACCTCTTGCAGCAAATTGTTGAGCTGTGCAGGCCACGCCTCACACACAGAAACAGCAGAGGGGAACCCATCCCAGTGGAAACTAAGGTATGTGTTGGCCTAAGAGTATTAGCAACAGGTACCTTCCAGAGACCAACTGGTGATATGATGGGGATATCACAGGCAGCAGCATCCAGGGTCTGCACCAGTTCCTGGATGCCATGTCAGTACATGTCGGTGATCATGTATATTTCCCCAATTCCCATGAGGAATTGGCTAGCAATATGCATCTCTTCCAGCAAATAGCAGAATACCCTGAGGTAGTGGGTGCAATAGACTGCACGCACATACGCATCAAAGCACCAGCTGGTGAGTGGGGTAGGGTCTACTTCAACCACAAGGGCTTCCCCTCCATCAACTGTCAGGTCATGTGTGATGCCCAGGGCATAATACTGAATGTGTGTGCTGGCTGCCCTGGAAGCTACCATGATTCCCATATCTGGCATCTGACGCAGCTGTACCAGACATTTGCCAATGGGGACATCCCACATGGTCACCTAGTGGGGGATGCTGGCTATGCACTGGAGCCGTGGCTGATGACACCCATCAGAAACACACACACACCTGAACAGGAATGCCATAATGAGGCACACGCACAAACATGAAATGTAATCGAGTGTGTGTTTGGGCTGCTCAAGTCAGGGTTCCGGTGCCTGGACACATCTGGTGGGAGCCTTGCATTACTCACCAACTACATGTACCCAAATTGTCATGGTATGTGCTATGCTACATAATATGATCCTGTGAAAACAGCTGCAGCAGGACCAGCATAGGCCTGGGCCAAACATCCCCCCACCATTGCCAAGGCCATCACAGGCAGAGCGTGACTCGGAGGAGGAACAACCTGAGCCTGCCCCAGTAGGCAGAAGGAGGTGTGCCCAGTATGCTTTGGCCTTGGCAAAGAGGCAACGCATAGCACATACATTGGCTCAGTAGGAACTCTGGAAATTATACCTCTCTCTGACCCACACATATAGTAAAAGGGATGCCTACGTTGACACTACCTGCTTTCAAACATGTATAGGGAGTGTAGTATGTGCATCCGACATAGGCAGCCCTGCATCAACACCTGAGGCATGATTGCCATGTGTTAAGCAATATAAAGCAGTGCTAAACAGCATTTACCATCATGAAGTATATGTAAACAAAATCACATACACCAACTACTACAAATGTGGTCAATGTAGAGTAATATTGGCCAATGTCCAGCAATGAGGGTAATATTGAGCAATGTTGGACAAGCTGGGTCTAGGTAGGGCATAGCTGAACAAAAGCCAACATGCTCATATTTGCTCTACTGGCCCCTAAGCAGTCTGGTCTGCTCAGTATGAAAATCTAAGCAGCGATGGGCCTCGAACCCAGGATACTGTGCACTATAGTCATAGCACTGAACCACTAAACCATGACAGTATTGCAATGGTTAGACTGTTTGAAGAAATGTTGATAAGTCTATACAAAGTATTTCATGGGAACCCTGCATGCACAGCATAATCCCTGTTGAGTTATGACACAAAGGTGAGTCCTGTAGTAAGAATAGAACCTGACTTTCAACACACACAGTACAAATGTTAATATTGGACATGTAGACATACATCAACAAATGTAGTGGACCTCAGACAGCAACATACTGAAAGATCACACTGGGCATGCTCACACACTTGAATACATGAGACAAATGTCAGGCAACAGAACACTGACAGTCTGAACTGGGCATGCTCACACACTTAGGCCATGCTGGAATACAGCATTGGGCCACATATAGCAGGCAGTTGCATGTGTTAACCCACGAACCTCTCACTACCCAGCAATCTGCCCTGTGCACACACTGAATGACAACAGACACGTAAATAATATAGTGGAACCCTGCCATAAGCAAATATGTTCTGCAGATACCTAGGCAGTTCATAGAAAGTGTGAAAGCAAAGATGATAAAAACCTGCAGACAGTACCAGCAATAAACATTGTGCATCATGAAAATTATCATAGGTTCAGAGGTTGATACTAGGCTATCTGCCCTAGGGCATGTACAAGCACAGCCAGAGTGTGTTTGGCTTCTGCAACCCAGTCTAATCAGAACACTGTGCCTCTGAATAGTAGGTCACACAAGATAGCCCATTTATGTTGAGTGTATTGTGTCTCTGTCTAGCAGGGACCCAGAAGATATCGCATGGGTAAACATGTGATCACCCATCCACATGTCAAGATGTCATCTGTAGGTGGTCAGTGGGTGGCTCTGCCTATGCAAAACCGGGACTACACTCCGGAGTGAGTGGAGGCTTTCTGATAATAATCTGTCCCCCCAGCAAGTCCTTTTACCATCAGTGCTGAGGTATATGTCCCTGGAGTGTGTAACTCCAAGGGAGTCGGATATCCTGAGGTGGAGCATGTCCAGTAAGTCTGGGTCAGATATTGCCTGCAACTACAGGCACACAACACATCCATGTAGGTGGTAAGTGACTGAGCATAGCTGGAGTTACTGTATTGGAACTCTGCAGGGCATCTGTGTGAGTCCCTACATCTGCTCGATGAGTAACATTTGTGGCCATTACAGTTGCTGCAGGTGTCAGGTAAGGTGCATCCCAAATGTGGCATAGTAACCAAGCATGGTCGTGAAGAGTAGAGGGGCACAATGACCACACATGATCAACATGTGAAACCATGTGAGATAAGGTGGGCTACGTAGACGTACTGTCTAACCACTATGGCAATAGGATTGTCAAAGGCAAGAGTACGAACAGGTTGTGTCCCCAAAACCGTAACAACCATTACTGTATTTAATGGATCACAAGCTATGTGGTAATGTGTGGGCATTTTGTCATCCTCAAAGGGGATGACTATGCAACTAATGGCATGTAGCCATGGGCCATGGATCAGGCACCATTCAGCCTATCTCTGTGAGACCCTGTATGAGTATGCATGTGCCAGCAGGAGAGCTGATTATGGCACCCAGTTTGCAGTCATCTGCGAACATGAGCAGCCATAGCCCTCCTGTGATTGCCTGTACATCACACAAATATATACTGAACAAGAGAGGTCCCAGTACTGAGCCTTGTGGGATGCCATGTGTCATGGGTGTATAGTCAGACATGGCACCTGCAACACTGAGCATGTGGGTGCTATCCCTGATCCAGGTAGCAATCCATCGTGTTAGATATGTGTCGATATTGATGCTGGGGAGCCTATGCATAATGGCCGAGTGGGGTATTGTGTTGAAGGGTTGTGCAAGGTCCAGGCAGGCTGTGTGGACAACCATCCCAACACTGATGGACCTGGTAACTGTTGAAAGAATATGAACAGGTCCAACAGGCAAGATCTGCCCACAACAATGCTGTAATGTGTAGGACCCAGTGTCTGTAGGTTTCCCATGTCTATGTGCATGAGTCCCATTACAATACACCCCATAGCTTTGCAGAACAGGCTAATTAGCCTTTTAGGCCGATATTGCCTGTGGTCTGTTGTGGCAGTAATCAGTTGAGCGGGACCACTATCGCTGTACGCCATTCTGTGGGTACATATGCTGCAGTAACTCTTATGTCAAACAGTGATGTAATGTGAGTGTTATGTCTGTCATGAAGGCTGTGTATGACACAGGCTGGACATCGTCTGGTCCCATTGATGCTGTGATGTCCCCTGTGGGGAGGGCAGCACTCACCTGTTTACTCGTGATGTCTGGGAGGTTACACTCTGTTAGTATGGACAGTACCACCTTAGGGGGGATGTGGGGGATACATCTGCATTGAACCTGTTTGCCAGGATGATGGCAATGTCAGTGGGTTCAGGGTATGTGTAGTCAGTATGCAGTAACACACAGCATATCAGTGAGTGTCCAGCCAGGTACCTGAATCGACTGAAGAAGGCCTTATGAGTGTCCGACATGTCTGGTGCAATTGACCATTAGAAGCGTGCCTGACATAATTACACAAGTGATTGTAGCTGTCTGCTAGTACAGATCACAGATGCCTTCCCTGTCTGGGATTGTGCTCTATCATGTAGTAGCTTCCTCCATTTGTTGTAAAGCATATGAATGGCTGGGGTCTACCACACAGGTCCACTGCCATTGCAGGAATGAGTCCAGTTGTTATTTTGGATGTAATGATCCATGTGGTCCACTAGGTGTCCATAGAATGTGTATGTAAAGGATACAGCAGTCTGAGCCATACTTACCACTGACCCCAGATCTCTGAAGGATATCACCATGGTTTGGAGGAGTGTGACGTTTTCCTATGGGAAGTTCACCAACATTACCTAGGAAGGGTGTGGGGATGGGATATGGATGCCCAGTGAGATAAAGTATGTTCTTCCCTTAGCAATGAGGGGTATATCGCAGGTGTGGCACAGAGTCCCCATGTTGGTGATGATCATGTCCAATATGTTGTCCCCTCGTGTGGGTGTGGTGACTGGTTGTGCCATAGCATATGAGTGTAGAAATAGTAGCAACTGTTGGTCGAGGGTGTTGTGGCCTGAGTACTATCCACAGTCAATGTGTGGGTATTTGACGTCACCCAATATAATGGTGTTTGGGGAGACCTTCATATTGTCCAATGTTCCCAGGAAAGCTGAGTGGGGTTGCTGAGTTGGGGAGTGTGGTCTGTAGCAGACAACAAACCAAAAGTCCGATTTGCACAATGTTAGGTGCATATGTATGGTCTGTGATGCTTTGTGCAGTGCTACCAACCCGGAGGTATGTGTATCTGTGATGTATATGGATACACCTCCTAATTGTGTTGGCCATTCTGAGTTATGTGGTCAGAAAGCATGGTACAAAATACAACCTGGTAGTGCTGGTGTGCATGTGGGAGCCTGAACCATGTGTCTGTTAGTGCACAGATATTGCTATCCTCCATACTGTGGAGATCCCTGAGTGGGCCCAATTTGAGGGTAATACATCTGGTGCTGAGCATCATTAACCTCAGTGTCGTGTACTCTGTAATGTCTATGGAGGTGGTTCTGTCCTTTGAGCCCCACTTAAATAAGGCACTATGGTGGCAGCAAGTACCCTAGCCAGTATTCAAAGGTCCAAGGGTGACAGGTGCAAGCTGTCCATAGGGAAGCTACGTGGCATGTCGAGCATGTCACCCCAGGGTGACAGACACTGTATCCCCTTTGAATAACACCAATATGTTAGCCAACTGTTAAACGTGATCAGTGTGTTGGTATACTGTGACATCATACTTGGTGAGTGTAAGATAGTAGACAAGGTCAGGGTTATACTGGGCTGGGCTACATGATCACAGAGTTCCTCTATGTTTCATGTCATATGGTCCAGGGTGGAATGTCTGAGGTTGTACGCACCAGCTTGGACAATGATGGAGCCAGTCCTGGACTTGCTTTGGAGTGACCTGAGTGCATGTGTCATGTGGCGGATCCTGGCACCTGAGAGACAGCTGAAAGTGACTATTCCCTTGTTTGGCCTGGTGAGTGGGACGACAGTGTGTTTGACATTGTGTCACCTATAACAAGTGTATCAGGTGTGTTGTTTAGCCCAAAGGGCAGTGACTGTGTGGCACACTGACATTGTGAACTGTGTGACATGTGGACATTGTAGTGGGGTAGCAGTTGTATGTGTGTCTGCTGTGGAGGTCTCTGCTGCTTAGGCAGAGTGTATGTAGAGCCTCCGAATATGTGTATGTGTGATAATGTGGTTTGTGTGCTTTCACTATCGGTGTATGTAAGACTGATATGTGGCGTGTGTGGTCATCCTCACCACCTGATAAACTATGCCAGTCATGGGTCGAGATAGCTCAGCGTCCTGTATGTCAGTATTGTTACATCTCCCACATATATGTGAGTGTGATGTGAGGAGGAGAGGGTCGTCCGTGTACATGAGGCAGATGTGACATTGTGTCATAACCACAAAATTCACTAGCTGGACTGGAGAGTGCACATTAAACTGACCCCTGGACATGCCAGTGTATTATGATGACATACTCTGTAGCCTGAGCACAAAGGATCAGTAGGGTGTTAAGTGTGTAAAAGAGTATAACCGGGATTAGTGCTCAGGTTTGTTGGTGTTTTGTAAAGAGTGGCTGAGAAGGAGTCCAGACTGAGATTCATGACATGTCCTTCAGCTATGTAATAAATAGTAATGTACACACATATATGTGCTGAGTCAGGGACAACTGTACCTTACTGACATTGCCAACATCCTATCAGACAGGCCCATGTATACATACCCACCTCCCACAGACGATAGTCCCTGACATCATACCAGGAGATATGTGTAGAATGGCTGAACAGCTCCCCCCAAAGCCAAAAGCATGGCAGCAATTGGATTACATTGTTTCCCAATATGTGTCATGCATGCACTACAGAACAAACAGACCCTGCACCTGAACAGTCTGTTGAGCCTCACCCACTCCACAGGACCTGGAGTCGTCGAATGTGTTACAGCAACATAAGGCACTCCACACATGTGTAGGTGCACAACACACCATGGGAAGTATAGTCCAGCAAGCCTATAAAGTCTGATCTGCAAGGCCATGGAGTTTATCATGGCAGACGTGATAAACAGAGCTATTGGAAACTGACAAACACACAACCCTACCAACTGTGGTATGTTCATGTGCAGATCATGGTTCCCAAGCATGCTACACCATCTGCAAAGCAGCCATCCAGGACATACATCATGGAACAGAGCTACACGTGTCCCACATAGACTTTGAATAGCTCTTCATCAACATCACAGACACATGTCGTATCCACAAAATCAACAATCTGTGCATAGATATGTGTTGACATATGGAGGGATGTCAATGTGTCCACAGATAGATCACACAAGGTGAGACTCACGGGGTCCTGTACAAGCTGTTGATACCTGCCAACCTACATGGATCATTCCTGGGATTGCAAAACAATGTGTACACACATTACCATGTCCAGTCTGATGATGTCATCATCCTACAAATATACCAGGAGAACAGAAATCACCCAGTAAAGCATATAGTGTGCTGTGTGAATGCGTATCTCTCTAGTATCATGACATAGTTAGGTAGGGGTTTGAGTCCTACAAACACCAAGTGTGTGTGTGTGGTTCCCTTTGAGAGGAGTAGCCTTTTTGGAGACTGGGAAAACACATTAAAAGAGGTACATCCCTCTTTGGAAAGTCCGATGATGTCAGCATCCTACAAATATTCAAGGAGAACATAAACTACCCAGTAATGCATATACGCCATGTTAACTAAATATTAGGTAGGAGTTTGAGAGTCCTGCAAGCGCCAAATGTCGTGTGTGTGGGGGTGTATGTGTGTGTTCCTTTGGAGGAGTAGCCCTTTTGGAGACTGGAAACACATTAAAAGAGGTACATCCATGATGTCAGCATCCTACACATATTCAAGGAGAACATAAACCACCCAGTAATGCATATAGCGTGCCATGTTAATGCGTATCTTTCTAGTATCATAACATAGTTAGGTAGGTGTTTGAGTCCTGCAAACGCCAAGTGTATGTGTGTGGCTTCCTTTGAGAAGAGTAGCCTTTTTGGAAACTGGGAAAACACATTAAAAGAGGTACAGCCCTCTTTGGAAAGTCCGATGATGTCAGCATCCTACAAATATTCAAGGAGAACATAAAACACCCAGTAATGCATGTAGCGTGCCATGTTAATGCGTGTCTCTCTAGTATCATAACATAGTTAGATAGGGGTTTGACTCCTACAAACGCCAAGTGTGTGGGGGTGTGTATGTGTGTGGTTCCCTTTGAGAGGAGTAGCTTTTTTGGAGAATGGGAAAATACATTAAAAGAGGTACATTGCTCTTTGGAAAGTCCGATGATGTCAGCATCCTACAAATACTCAAGGAGAACATAAACCACCCAGTAATGCATATAGTGCGCCATGTTAATGCGTATCTTTCTAGTATCATAACTTAGGTAGGGGTTTGAGTCCTACAAATGCCAAGTGTGTGTGTGGGGGGGGGTGTATGTGTGTGGTTTCCTTTGAGAGAAGTAGCCTTTTTGGAGACTGGGAAAACACACTAAAAGAGGTACATCCCTCTTTGGAAAGCCTGATGATGTCAGCATCCTACAAATATTCAAGGAGAACATAAACCACCCAGTAATACATATAGCGTGCCATGTTAATGAGTATCTCTCTAGTATCATAACATAGATAGGTAGGGATTTGAGTCTTGCAAATGCCAAGTGTGTGTGTGTGTGCCACACGTGGTCAATGCAGTGTGGGTTTTGCTTTTACTACGGTATGACAAATATTTCAAACAGTATGTGCATTGCACACATCGGGTATCTGCATGTCAAATAAATATGTGTACATGTGACCTCAATCAGTACATAGGTGTGATGACTGCATACGACATGAATACATTTGTAACCTTCGGCAGATTGTGCCGCTGCTTCACAAATCATAGGTCACATATGTATGTCTGTGTCAAGCCCGGCCAATGTGGTGATCCGTGGCCAAGGAAATCTCTGACACACACACCTATGACAGGTACTATAGAATACTGTAAGTGAGGGTAATTGCCGGGGTATATGTCAGACATGTTCATACACAACAACGACTGGCAATAATGGACAGTCATTATAGGTGTACACCAGCCCTCTGGATATGCATAAAGGCCCCTAATGTGTTATGTGAAACACCAAGGGACCCCCACAATACCTATGGATATGTGGATACCAAGGGACAGATGACATAACACGTGTCTGTCTGTACACATTGGTACCCAACATACATGTTGAGGGCTAGCACCTATGTGGTACTGTCGGAATAGTATGTATAGTAAATGTGGATGAATATGCCATAGACAGCTTACTGCTATACAGTATGTATTGGACAACAGGTATCTGTCTGTATGATACCCTTGTGTAGGATATGATCCCATCCAGGGAATGCAGTGTAGGCCAATGCATGCATTTCCAGATGTTGATGGACATATCCCTAGTGTATTTGCATGTACCTAAGAGGGCTATATGCCACACAGGTGTGGTCCCAGGAACGTGTGGCGGTCAATACCACTGGTTACTGTAATTGTATAGTACTGGGAGGATCCAACTGTTAGTGAGTTCCCTACAACTGTGAGTCATTTGTCAGGACATCATCTAATGATTGGTTATAGTCATGCTGTTGAGATGGTGTAGACTACCAGACTGCAGATCATTGACAGATATCAGCAGTATCACCCACAGCATAGTGCCAACCCATGTCATACACACATGTGTACCCATGTTAGTACATATCTGTAGTAGAATGCATACTGGCCATCGAAAGATACCATGATATGTTAACAATGTGTAGAACAAGGTAAGTCGCACATCCCACGTGTCCACTATGCATGTATATGCAGACAGTGTGCACACACCATGTTCACAGATGTACACCTGCTAATTTGTATGCACACATCACACACGTACTGTCCACTCACTAACACATGCTGGCAACGGTGTACACTTCAGCCAAGTGGCACATGGGTGGACATTACATACTCAGGACTAACACTGGTGTAAACAATGCTACACAGCTTTGATGCATAATGCCTGCTCAGGTATAACTACAAGGATATCATTACACTTTCCTGTTGTCAACTTGCTACTATTGCTACACTGCTATAATGTCACCCTGTGCATCAGAACCATATTAGCCTGTTCCTGCATCAATGTTACAGAAGACAGGAGGTGGCACAGGTGTCATCATATGCACAGGGTGTGTTGTAGGTCTGCCAGAGCCCGACATTGACCCATCCAATTGGCATGTGTGTGTGTGTGTGTGTGTGTGTGTGTGTGTGTGTGAGGGACAACAGTACTGCATGGGCCAATGTTGATGTAATGTGTGTGTGTATGTGTGAGCCCTAGTTGTATGGTAAATGTGTGTGTGTTTGCATGCACACAACTCCAGCATGTGGCTGCCATATACGGCTGGTTGTGGGAGAGCCACAGACTGTACCTGCTAGGCCGTACAGATCACTGTCTCCAGCCATGGACACAGTACCTGTGCCTAGCAGGGGTGCTACAGGCAGTATCGGGTACCAACCCTGACTGGGTGCTGTTATCAGAGGCAGAGGTATGATGACTGGACGCATGTCCCTGCTGGGACTTGCCAGTTCCATGTGCATGTGGTCTAGTAGGACGGTCAATGGACAGGCCAGCCCCAGCATTGCTAGGGCTGGTACTGCCACTATGGGAGTGGCTGTGATCCATGGTCCATCTGCGATGACTGCCAGCTGATGCTGTTGCTGGCATGCATCTGTGTCGGCTTCTCATCTGTCCCGCATGGTCCTGGCTCATGGCTAACACATCATGGAGGACATATAATGTCTCCCTCCACCGGCTATCAATGACCTCGGTGTAATTCCGGATGGCACCAGCAAGGCCACGGATGCTGTCATTGATAGCAGTGTAATAGGCCCTCTGTGCCCTTAGTCCCTGTCAGGTGTACTGTTCCATATGTGCCTGTGCCTGCATTACAGCCCAGAACATACTGGAGGTTGTAATACCTCTGGGGGCACGTCTGACAGGGGCAATACGACCAGTGGTGCTCCCCCAAGAACCCCTGGACATCCACCTATGTGGTGCCGTTCCAGTAATCTGGCTATGGCTGCTGTGAGGGGATGCACGTGCCATAGGTACCACACTCTCCTGGTCAATGCCAACTGTATGGTGTCCCTCAGCTAAGGCCATTGGTGACAAGGGATGTATTGGCAGTATGAGTGTGTGCATAGATGGGGTTGACCGCTGTGTAGTGTCGATTGGTGGACCAACGACAGACCCTGTCAGACCTTCCTGTGCCACAATATATGTCTCATCATCTCCACTATCAGTGGCAGTGACATCAGGTTCCCTGCTGCATTCAGCCACCCCTAACTCAGCACCTGTGGAAGGAAGACAGGAAACACACTTTACAATCTGTACATGATGTTGGCACACATGCACACATGCATACATGAACACATGCACACATGCACACATAAACACATGCACACATGCACACATGAACACATGCACACATGCACACATGAGCACATGAACACATGCACACATGAACACATGCACACATGCACACATGAACACATGCACACACGCACATAAATACACTGCTCACCACAGCACATACACACACACACACACACACACCAGCAATCCAACACATACACAATAGTGGGTGACAGTATCACAAGGCAAACAGTCACCACATACGTGTCAGCATGCAGAATATGTGTTGCTCAAGACCATGCAGTGCAAGTGTAGACAGCCCTATCTAATGACATTATACATGGCTTTGATGCATGTGTGTAGTTGTTCAGTGATTGGGTACACCCTGGAACAGAGTGTGTAAATGGACACAACATTGCTGTTCAAGTATTATCTGCTCTGCAATGTCATGTGCACCATCACTCAATGGTATACATACCATGGCTGCATGTCTTATCTGTGTGACACATAGATTGGCATGTCTGATGACAGTGTCTGTGTCCATAGCACATAATAGTGGGCACAGGTGTAGCGAATGCATGCAATGTACATTCATGGGATGAGTGGTGCATGTAGACATGAAGGAATGCCAATGCTCGACATGGACATTGTACAGTAGTTATGGTGAGTGTGGCACATATTGCAGATATGTCAGTGCCAGCCTCGACATGGCATGCTACACGACTGCAGCATTAAACACCACACATACCCAATGCGTGTCATGTGACCTATGCACCCAATAGCATTCCAGGACATATATGTGACTCTTTGTACAGATGGCAACTGATGTGCAGAATGTGTATACTAGCATATGTAAGCACACACACAACATGCTATGCATGGTGTGTATAGGTGCATATGTTTGCACAAACAGAGCAATGAGGTGCACAGCAAAGACTGCTATGTGTAGTACTGTGGTCACTGTAACCGGATGGGGTGTAGTGCCATGTGCCATCATCATCATCATCATGCATCTTGTGGTCACTTATGGCTACTACTATGTGACAGACCACTGCCTAGCATGCTGTACCTGAAATGCAGTGCCGTGGATATGTTCACTATTACACAGCCACTTTGTACATGGGTGTATGAGGTGCCTTGTAGGGAGCATTGCCTCACATGACTGTGTTATGTGTTGAAGAGTGTTGCACAACCCCATGATAGGCCTCTACCCCCGAGGTACGTCGTGTGTGTGGATGACATGTGGGATACTGACGTGTGACCTTACAGCGGGTGTGTGGTTACTCCATATGTAGCATGATTTTGTGTACTGCATGTGATCAATGTGTTATGTTGTGTACAGGTGTTGCAACTATGCCTATCCAATGTGCAGTACGGGGTTGCCACAACTGTGTGTCATGCTCTGTGTATTGCATTAAATCCTTCGAGGTGCAAAACGAGAGATGAAAAATGTTCCACAAACCAATTTTTATTAGCCAAAAGTAAAACACAAATGAGACCAACGAGAAGTTCATAAAATGTATAAATATCGTACATATGCTATAGAGAATGAATATTTAAATGAATGTATATTAAGGGAAGTAGTCCCTAAAGGACTTAGAGTATGTAAACTTCATAATAATGTACAATATGATTCTGACTTTTATAAAGAGCTTATAGAACTTTTTAACAATTGTGGTTTGGACATGTTAAGACTTATGATTAGAGAAAATACTAGATGTCAGGAATTGTTACAAAAGGAAATAGAGGAGATCGACCAACATATCAAAACTGATTTAATATTTAGTATTGAAGAGGAGAAGGCTAAATATTATGGTTTAAGAGAAGAAATAGATAAAAAATGTGATGAATTGGTCAACAGGAAAATGAACAAATTGGAAAGGGACATAAGGGAATACCATAATAAAACTAGTTATCCCAAACCTTCATTTAAGTGTACTAGAACTAATGGATTTAATTTTGAGTTGATTCCTGAAGAAAACGATGGAAATGGTAGTATGACTTATGAAGATTGTCAGGAATATGATAGAGATTATCCTCCTTTACACAGATCGGGAAGATTGATCAATAAAAAGGGTCCACAGGACACAAATTTTCAGATGAGAGGGGGGAGAAGAGGGAGGGGGAGATATTAAACAACCATCACCCTACTCACCCCCCTGACAGTAAAAGAGCAGGAGGAATGTTGATAGATGGTAACAAGAATACTTATAATAACTTTTCTATTTATAATTTTAGTAATGCAGTAATAAAAGAGGAACATTTTACATTATTATCTAGAGGTTTTAAGTTCATACCATACATAAAGAGTGACCTTTCCAGGAGTCTATTAGACATTAAAATGTTTTTGAGAAAGGTGAATTTAAACATTCTATTACCAAAAAATCAGGAGGAGGGAATGGAGACATTCAAATGTAAAAGCACTTTCAACCCTCCTCTACACCCACAACTGAAAAATCTGGAAAAGGTGCTAGAATTGCAGATTAGAAAAGAACAGAATAAGATGTGGGGTAAGAGTAATTTAAGTAATGTTGAAAAGGAACTTTTGTATGAGCTGAAAGGAGACAAGAATCTTAGGGTTATGAAACCAGATAAAGGGGGTGGGGTAGTGTTTATGGAAAATATAATATATGAGAGTAAGATGCATTCCATACTATGAGATGAATCTAGATATATGAACGTTTCTCTAAATGAGATTAATATTGCCTACAGTAAAATAGACTTCAGTTTAAAAGAACTGTTACATGAAGAACTGATAGACTACAACACCTATCTTTACCTAAATGTAGACAAACCCAAAACACCCACCATTTTTGGCATACCTAAGACTCATAAATGTGAAACGGATCCTCTGCTTAGACCTATTGTCTCAGCAGAAGGGTCCAAAACTTATGATATGGCCAAATATGTTGATTTAAAATTAAAAAATCTTTGGCTTAATAATAAAATAGTGCTAAGGGACTCATAGGATTTATTAAGAGAAATTTCAGATGACCTGTATCATGACAACCTTTTATTTGTAACAGTGGATATTATTGATCTTTTTTCATCCATACCCTACAAAGAAGGGTTGAATTGTTGGAAGAAGTTGTATATGAAGATAGGGGTCTAACACAAAATTAAAAACTAGTTAGTGTATGGTTAATGGACTTGATCTTAAAAAACAATTATATATATTTCAATGGTGAATTTTATAAACAAACGCAAGGTGTAGCAATGGGAGCAGCTTGTGCTCCCACCTATGCCAATTTAGTCTTAATCAAATGGGAGGAAAAATATATTTTTAATACAAAGTATAAAGATTGTTGGACACTATATCGTAGGTTTCTTGATGACATAGTGATATTTTGGACAGCAGGTGAAGAGAGATTGAAAGAATTCATGATTTATATCAATAATACAACTAACTTTTTAAAATTTATGCATAACATTTCTGAGCATAAAATGGTTTATTTAGATATTGAAATATATAAAGAAGGCCATCATTTTGAAAGTAAAATATATAGAATACCGACATTTTGTAATTCATTTCTCCATTACGAAAGTGCACATCCTACACATTGTAAAAAGAATATTGTTAAGGGGCAATTTGTGAGAGATAGCAGAATGACAAGAACAGAAACTGAATTTTTCATGGAATGTGAGCTACTTCAAAGGATGTGTTTGGAGAGAGGGTACCCTTTGAATTTCATTACTATGTTTAGAGATGAAGTGAGCAAAGGAAGGTCAACCAAGTTTAAACCTATTTTGAACAACAGTGTTCATTTGGACGTAGATACTAGTGAAAAACAAAAGGGGAATTTTGAACAAGCCTTAATATTAGAATAAAATGGAGTAAATAATTATGTTAAAAAGATATTTTTGAAAGAATGGCAAAGATATGTGTCTATTTCAGATATAGACAACATTGCCAACATTTCAAACAAAATTATTTACAAAAATTCTAGTAGTATTAAGGGTATTTTAGAGAGCAAACATGGTGTGATGATTAATAAAGGTAGGCAGGGTACCTACAAATGTGGCCGATGCAACCAATGTCCATACATTCTTAATGTTGAGAAGTATTATTTAGAAAGTAGGAATAGGTGGATTTGTAGTATAGAATTTTATAATTGTGACACTAAAGGGATAATATATCTAGCTCTTTGTAAAATATGTGGCTCCTTTTATGTGGGTAAATCAGAGAGGAAGCTTAAAAAGAGGATATATGAGCACACATATGAAATAACAGTAAGAAAAGAAACCAATGCCCTATTTAAACATAGTATAGAATGTAAAGATGCTACATATGGATTTATGGTTTTAGAACAGGTTAAAGTTAATGTTAGGGGTGGTCCTTGGGAAGACATGATTGAATTCAGAGAATTATGGTGGCAAATAACTCTCCAAGCGGACCAGCCCCCTGGTTTAAATGAATTCATTACTATAAAACCTTTACTAAAATTAAGGGCAGCTAATCTTTAGGTTAGGTGAAAAAAACTTTTTAAAAGTGGCCACTAGATGGCATTCATTTACAAAGACTGATATGCCTTTAGATTCACAATAGAAGAAAATAGAGCATCAAACACATAATTAAATAGAAATAGGTAGTGTTATCAAAAAGTTTTATTCCTAAACTCTTTTATATTATATTCACACATTGAAATATATCATACATAATTTATTTTTTAAATTTTACTTAAATGATGTGAGATTTATATAAGAGAATAAGTCCATGTTCATTCGCATTTTTATGTAATTGTTCGTTTAAAATTTTAATTAATTAGAGTAATTAGCATTCAATTATCAGGCTGGTTTGACTATATATATGGCTTTATTCATACTGATTTTTATCTGATGAAGTCTGTGAAATAAGACGAAAACGCTGTGGTTTATAATGAATGCGTTTATGAACTTCTCGTTGGTCTGATTTGTGTTTTACTTTTGGCTAATAAAAATTGGTTTGTGGAACATTTTTCATCTCTCGTTTTGCACCACGAAGGATTTATTGGTTTATTTTTGTTGCAATTTTCCACCTTTCATTGTTTTCTGTGTATTGCATGTCATTGAGGCTATAACTGACATTACTGAGCTGTGCAACATCTCACAACAAACATGCACGGCATGCATTATGCGTAGGTGTGTTACGTGTACATGGCCTACACCTCACCTATGACATGCATATTTCATTACCAACATTGTAGGTATAACATACTCACCAGCATGGATCGGCTACCCTGCCGTCACACCAGAGGGACCTACGAGAATATGAGAGGATTCATCAGTGGCCACAACTGTGGCATTGCTACAGTGGGTATGCTAAACTGCAGTACAACAACAGTCAACAGTCACAGGTGTAGGTGTAGGGATATTATTCAAACTATCCGTATTGCACAACACTAGGCAGCTGAACTGCTAAACACACAGTACACATCTCACATACACATAATCTAACAATACAGTTAACTGTAGTCTACAGAGTAGGCATGTTACCTGCTTGCTCCAGGTGGATGTGCTGGGTGGCTCCAGCCTCCATTACAACACATGTCAGTGGCTGTTATCCAGGAGCCACCACGCTTAGCAGCAGCTCCTCCGCTCTGGTGGGGGGATGAATGGCCACCCCCCCACCTGTGGCAAGCTGCTGTCTTTGGATATCAGATGCATGCCGCTACTTGTCTAATTAAATCACTGCAGTGATGGCGTACCTGCTCATATGTCCGGTTATGCATTCCTATGTCATTTACCCGACTAACAAGTTCCTGCCACAGTGCAGTCTGCTCCTGCTGGTGCTGGCCGCTTCATGAGAAGAGCATTGTGTACTGCTGCAAAAGGCTGTTGCGTATCACCTCTTCCTCCTCTGCTGTATACGCTGGGTTGCGGTGGTGGGCCATCTGGTTGAGAAAGATATGAACAATATGTGTGAGAGTGTCTTGTGTCACACTTTACACCTTTACCCACAAATATCACTTTACTGCCATATATACCATCCTATTGGCTGTCAGAGGTTGTACATGTTCAATACCACTTATTGGTTCTCAGGCCACAACTAACTAACACTGCCTGGCAGACTCTATATATCACACCACTATACAACAGTACCCGACACACTGTTTGTGACACATTGCACAACCTCAAGACAGGGGTGTATATCACACCAATGCACGAACAGAGATGTCATCCATTGCAATGTACAGGTACAGTAGTACCAATCAACCACCCTAGTCATTGATGCCATAGCCCTGCCTAACAGATGTGTCCAGTTGTTACTATATGTGGCATACTGCTGTAACAGACTATATATGTTGCTGGATACACACATTTACCCTATAACACACATATGATCGTAGCCATTGTACAGGCATAATCACACACACATCAGGCAAACATACAATGCACCACTGTATGCCAACACAGATGAGCATTACCTGTGTACCATACAGTACTGTGTGCCACTACTTACACACCCTTATGTCTGCATTCTGTCCTCTGTGGAGACTACAGGAAACACACCTGACAGTGTTTCCAAGCAATGTGAACACACACCATACTGTGCTGTTTAGGCCTACAGCTTCAGGTAGTAATACAGTTCATATTGGTGATGGATTCACCAGCAGTACCACTCACTAAGCATACATGTATTGCTTTAGCCTACAATGAGACACCACATTCATCAACGGAGAACTACATCACATCATCTGCCGTACTACTATGTCTGCCTAACAGTACATTACACATCAGTTGCTGTCCTCACAGCTAGGATAGGCACTACCATGTCAGATACAACATCACACTAAGCTATCACACCTTTACAGACCTTGCACACATTCAGCATTACACTTATGCAACGTCACATAGCAGCTATTGCATTAAGTACATGTGTGAGTGCATAGTGTCATAGGTAGGTAATATGCTATTGGCCCTAGGGCCTACGGCAGCCTAGCCATATGCTACCCTGGCCTTTGACACACATGTACTTTGATTTCACTTGCCCCTGCCAATCTGAACCACATAGATGTTTCCTGGGGTGTATTACCAATCTCCCACACAATCATCAGGGGTATTTATAACAACTGCTAAGGAGGAGCCTTGTTTGCTATTGCTATGTGGTCTATTGCAATGTATGGCATATCTCTGAGATGGGAACCTATCCCTCCAGCATGTGCCATTTAGTGAGCTGACAAGGTTTAGGGCCCTAGAGCATTTATCCCAGAGGGATTGTGATATGTTGCCATGGTGGTTGTCACCCAGCTATGGGTGTGACATACCTCTGTATGTCCGGCAGAGGTCACCTCTGTGTGGCCAGTATGCAATACAGTGTACTTGCGATTTTGTGAGTCAGTCTGCATAGGGCATCTGTTTGCAGCCAGTATTACCCTCTGGGGGGGGTCTGTCTGTGGCCTGTTCACCTGGTGTAGTTGTCATGTGAAGTACATACCATAAAGGGCATTGAGATGAGTACAGGGGAATTCTACCCTATGCATCCATAGCTGACACACCTGTTGTCATGACACATAACACACAGACAGATTACAGGTGTAGTGTGGCACTGTCTTCATCAAAGCAGAGGCTACTGTCCACCTGTGTCCCATGTTCCCTTATCACACCTTCACTGTTAGGTACATCTCTACCTATGTGGTAGTTAATGGGTACACTGTTTTGGGAATGTGGAATGGCACTGCAGTATCAACACTTGTCTATAGTCCGTGCCTTGGTCACCACACTCCTGTTGCGGTATATATGAACCCATGTCTCCCTGTCTCTCTCTCTCTCTCTGACTCACTCTATCACTCTATATGTATACCTTTCATGGTGGGGATATCACTTATTCGACAGTTGTGGGATGTACAGGTATGTGATTAAATTGCACAGTGTTGTGCAGAATGCATGTGGGTGTCCTCAGCCCTTGTTGCATTAGCAGGCCTCACTGGCTATAACACAGCAGATCTGAAACATCTGTTCCACAGCATTTAACCACCACATGACATATATCAACATTACCTTAGCTGGCTTTAGGCATAGACCAACTGGGTGGCCACCTAGGCGCCGCTCTAGCAGGGGTGCTTTTCCACTATTTATGTGGTGTAGTATGACAAGGATGGGGCACCAGAAAGTGTGGTAGGGGGCGCCGTGGAGCCATTTTGCCTAGGGCACCAGTTGACCTACGGCTGCTCCTGTTCACTGCATGCTGTTTTCTAAGCCACACACTATGACCTACATGGATATATGCACATATCAACCTTCACTGACAGATATCTGTCCACCCTTCACTAACAGTTGCAGTATGTCCCTTGCCCTATGCACATGTGCAGATACAGATAGATACATACTGCTGCCACACATGTATGATTTGCAGTGTGTAGAGTACACTTCAGGAACATCTACAACATGCCAACACATACATGTGAGTTGCATACCTTACCTTAGTATTTCCCTACTCCGTGTGTTACGGTTTTGTAGTTTTTATTTTTTATTGGTGTTTTTATTTGGTTTTCGCCCTCTACTCAATGTTCTGTCTCTGTTTCTCACTCTGTTCTGTTCTGTCTCTGTCTCAGTTGTGTCTGTGTCCATCTCTCTCTCTCACTTTGTATCTCACAGCACCTGCAATGATATAATTGCATGTGTGGACTGCAGGTACAGCCTGCTTTTCTAGGTATCTGCAATTGTGCATGTGAAAGCCTCTGCACCAATTGCTGCCCACCATTCAGTAATTGCATGCAGCCTGCTGTTTGGTGATTGCATTACTCACTTTGATTGCAGCCCACTGCTATAAAATGTAAGTTTAGGTAGGCGTAGCCCTTTCAGATTTCCAAGGTGGGGCCCATGCTTGTTTGCTCTGGACACCGTTGTGTCAGTCTGAAGGTTGGTATATGTCTCTTATCTGATGCTAGGGTTGTAGCCAGTGATATGCATGTTGTACTCAAACCTGAATGTTGCTGCTTCCAGTACACACATCTCAGTGTAGACATGTACGCACCCCTCCAAATGCTAACACAGGATACATGGGAATATGTACTTTTTTATCACTTACACAATTAACTGCCATACAAATGTGGTTATTGCACTGTATTCCTGTGGCCAGTATTAATCCTGGTCTGATACTGTGTGGTGTTTGTAAGGTGCTGTTGTCACATTATTACCTGCTAGGATGGCTGGTTCTCCTTTCACAGTCATGTCATGCAATTCCACAACCACTGCTGGTAAAGACCCACAGAAAAGGATTAGTGTTATACCATTCCTAATTTTCATTTACATTCCCTCATTGTAATGCATGATATAGTTATTTCAGAACCAAGTTATTTGTATATCTGCTGTGGCTTAGTGGTAATTCATGCAGTCTATTGTGTCAATAGTCTGGGGTTCGAGACTGGCAGAAGTATTTTCTTTTGCTGCTGAGCAGAACAAGGGCCCTGCCATAGAGTGACTAAGGCACTTTTAAGCAGTTGTAAGCAGGTTTGCGTGGGTTTGCATGACGCTTAGCGACGCTTAGCTAAGCGTACACATGCGCACACTCGCTTAATCCTGCTTACTACTGCTTACAAGTGCTTACTCCCGCTAACCCCTGTGCTAATTTCTTTTAAAGAAAAGAAAATGGGGAGATAGGAAAGTGGTGAAAAAAGGGGGCACAAAGAGGGACACAGTAGGTAAACAAGCTCGGGATGTGCAGGACAGGTGTAGGGAAGGTCCATAGCTGCTCATTTCTTTAAAAGCAACAGCTGTGCATATGCAATGAATTTGGAGTGAAATTTAAAACCTTCCACCCCTGGGAGAGGGGTCAGGACAACAAAGTATGTTGTACTGCCAATTCTAATTATCAGCTTACATGTTTGTCCGATTGACATGTGTGAGAAATGGGCAGCTATGTATGGGGCATAATTTCTTTGTGGGTACAGATTGCCCTTTTTTTTTCAGGTGGGAAGTGAGGTAGAGGAAGTAGGTATGTCCGAGGAGGTAGGTTGGGAAGGTAAACAGACAAGACAGACAAGACGCATACAGGGGTGGTGTATGACACATGGGGTGGGTGAACACAATTGATGGGGTTGGATGTTTGGAAATTGCAAGCCCATGAGCCCACAGATGGTAACAGTGGAACTGAGATCCCCACCCATGGGCAGTCACCACTGAACCTTCACAGCCCCGAGGGTGGCTGTGCTGGGGGCTGCGTAGGATGGGCAGGCTCACCCGTGAGACGTGCCACTCTCGCCTCAAGCTGGTGTAGGGGATCAGTGACTGAACACTGGATCTCCCTACGCACCACAGCCCGGACTCTTTGAAGGGTGACAGGTGGCCCTTCTCCACCCGCGCTTGCATGGGGGGGGCGAGCCCCATCTCCTGCTGCGCTTCCACCCGAAGGTGGCACAGGACCAATGGAGGAGGGGAGCCCGGGCTTAGGAGAGCAAAAAACTTAAAAGACTTGTTTGAGAGTCAAAAGAGACCTACAAGCAGAGTAGTGGGCATGTACAAATGTCAAAGTTGCAATTTCTGCAAGTATATTATAGAATCTTTTTAAATTTAAATTTTAAATCTTAATTGATTGGTTAATAGTGAGTTTTCACTTGTATTTAAGATGACTATTGTAATTTGTATATTGTCTGATGAAGTTTGTGTAATCCATAAGCAAAGCTTAACGTATACTTGGTTGTGCCTCCTTGCTTTCACTGCTTTGAGTTGTGTTTTCTAACAGTTTGTTTTGCCTGCGTGTTTCTACCTGTTTGTTCATGGCATCAGGAGTGGAAGTGGAGGATATCGGCACGTTTTTTGACCAAACACCCGGCATCTTGAAATCGCCTTGCGAACCGAATGGTGAGATGCCAGTTAATGATTGTAAGAACTTTGACTTGTTAATCACACGCTTGGACTGTGTGTTAGCAAGGTTGGATAAACTGGAATGCCAAGTCGATGCACAGAATTTACCACTTCCTGTGAACATTGACGCTCTTGGGACCAATGGCTCTATTCTTGGTGTTGCTACTAACGTGTGCGGGTCTACTTGCAATGATCCACCAGCTAGTATACCTTGTGGACAGAGGAATGTGGCAACAAGTTTGAATATGGTCACACGCCCGTTACAATCTCCGGATCAACTTTTAACTAACAACGATGCAGCGGTTACAACGCTGAACCTAGTTCAAAACGCTGGCTTAAGGACTAAACTACTGCATGGTAATGCGATGCACAGCGATAATCAACCAACTCCAGGTAACAGCTTTAATTTCAACAACTGGTTGACTCATGATTCGTTTTTTTCCCGATAATGATAATTTACAACTTGACAGTGTAAATATAACCAACGAGGTTTCCTCTCTCTCTAACAACCTGGCCGAGCTTGACAAGTTGTTAGTGAAGCTTAAAAAAGTCCAGTTAGAGGTTTCTTATTTCAATCAATGCCTTAAACATAAAATTGTGCCAAAAGGTTTAAGGCGTTCACAATATCCAACGGGTCTAGAGCCTGATTCTCAGTTTTACCTTGACATTGTGGCACTCTTTGACCGACAAGGCTTGGAATTAATTAATTTAATGTGTAAACATTATTCAGTGTCTGCAGATGAATTAACTAATACTATTCGTGAGTTGGATGAAAGAATTAAAATGGACACAGAGTTTACACGTTATAAATACGAATACAACAGACTTTTTACTAGCATTGACTCTTCCTTATGTAAGCTAAAATCTAACAAAATAAGAAAATTGGACAGGGACTTGAAGGCTTATAAAGAGGGTACAGCGTACCCCAAACCTTCGTTAGCCCAAGTCAAGCAAGGCCAAAATAATAAAAAGATTGGCCACTTTAAGGCTAATAATTATACTACCATTAATTCTGATGTATTCAATTTGACTACTGTGGACTCACAAAATAATGATGTTTTACACTGTGAATCTGCGACTCCTTCCTTTAACCAAAATGAAAGTGTGCAACATGATAACCGGACTGGACATTACAATTTGAGATCAAACAATGCCAATTTTTTAGGAGCAAGACAGAAACAACCGGCCAGATATCCTGGCCAAAAGAAAAATAAAGGAACACTTGGCTCAAGATGTATTCCTTGACACTGACTTGTTAACACCGACTATTTCCACTTCAGATGTTGTTAGTGAATTTAATTTTAGTACCACCTACACAGAGATTTTTATTGGAAATGATGATGCTTATTCTGTTCCTGTATCTTGCCACGAAAGTTTGGTTGATAATTTTGATAAACCAAAGTTATTATACAATGTCAAAGGTGATTTTACAGTGTATAATTTCTCTCAGTTGTGTATTCCATCTGATTTTATCGAATTACTATCTAAAGGGTTTACTTATGTTCCATCACAAAGAATTGATATAGTCAAAACTATCAAAGATTTAAAACTCTTTACCAGAAAGTTAAATTTAAATTTAATTATGGGTAATTCCCTTTTCAGTGAAGTCAACCAGTTTAGGATACCTAGTACCTTTAACCCTCCACTCCATCCTTTATTGAAGCTTTTTGAACAAATATGCGAACTTGATATTCGCAATATTATTGGGTTTAGGAACTTTAACAGTGTTGAACACCTGAAAGAGAAGGAGTGTTTTGAATTTTTGAAAGTAAATGATATCCGGGTATGTAAACCTGATAAGGGAGGTGGAGCGGTCATTTTTGACAACAGCGACTACTCCACCCGGATGTCCATTTTATTGAATTCATCTGCTTACTTTGAGAGTTCTCTTTCGGAAATCAATAAAGCTTACAACCTGATTAAAAATTCTATCGTAGATATGTATATTGAAGGGAGAATCACACAAAGCATGTATGATTACATGTTTACTTCTTACCCTAGATTTCCCTGTTTGTTTGGGTTACCTAAGATTCATAAAGATCTTATGAATCCCCCTATGAGACCATTAGTAGACAGTAGAGGGTCTCCTACTTATGCTTGTGCTAAAGTAGTGGACTCCATTTTACAAAAATATTTAGGTAACTTTAAACAAATTTGCAAAGACTCTTGGATGTTTTTAAGAAATATCAATGATTTAGACTTTAACCCTAATCTCAACTTTTTAACAATAGATGTGAAAGACTTATACACTTGCATTCCCCACGATATAGCTATAAAATGGATTGGCGAATCTTTAAACCAACAAGGATGCATTCCCAGGGATGTAGCTATGGTGACTGAATTGTTAGAGTTAATTCTTGACAATAATTATTTCACTTTTGAAGGAAATTTTTACCTACAAAAAATTGGAGTCGCCATGGGCTCACCTTGTGGTGCCAGTGTTGCGAATACAGTTATGGCACACTGGGAAAATGCTTATATTTTACACAATAGTATGTTTAAGGACCGTATTATATTTTACACACGCTTTGTTGATGACATATTTATTTTGTTGGATGGGCCCTTCACTTATTGGAATTTATTAATTCTACCACTCCATTTTTAAAATTTACACATACTTTTGACACAACATCTATTGCTTACTTAGACATTTTTTTAACAAAGGATACTACTCTTAATATGTGGGCAGCTTCAATTTATAGAAAAAATACTTACTGTAACTCTATGTTACATTTTTCCAGCTGTCATCCTAGATTTCAAAAACGTTCAATCATTAAAGGTCAACTTGTACGGGCAGCCCGTATTACCACCAATGATGATGTTTTTATTAATGAATGTAAGTTCATCAAGGATTTGTTCCTTTGTCGTGAGTATCCTGAATCTCTCATCAATGAACTCATTGATGAGGTGATGACTAAACGAATGTCACGCTTTTACACTCCTATATTGAGTAACACGAGGGTTTCTTCCTCTCAAACATCTATAACAACTACTTTTGTCACCAACTTGCCCAGTACTTCATTTATAACATCGTTTAATCTTAATAGCAATGATTGCTATAAAATATTAATGAAGAATTGGAACATTTTGAAGAGTGACAATAGTGTATTTTTGAGTGTAGGAGATCACCCAGTAGTGACTTATAGAAGAGGTAGAAATTTAAAAGAACTTTGTGAAAACAAACATGCCAGTTTGGTCAAGACTCCTGGCATGTATAAATGCCAATCTTGTAATTTTTGTTCTTTTATTTTAGAATCTAATAGATTTTTGATTAACAATTTCCAATATTCTTTAAGATTGAGAAATAACTGCAACTCAATAATGGTGGTCTATCTTGCCTTATGTCAGTCTTGCCCCGCTTTTTATGTGGGCAAGACCGAAAGAAAGTTGCGGAATCGAATCTATGAGCATGTATATGCAATTAAAAAACAGAAACTCGAAAACGCACTAGCTAAACATGTGCAACAACATACTGACCACAGTTTCAAGTTCATTGTTATAGACCAAGTTAATTCTAAATTAAGGGGTGGACCAATTGGACTCAGACTAGAAGAACTTGAGTTAACATGGCAGATTAGACTGAATGCCTATGTCTACCCAGGATTAAATGATGGGTGTAGTATAAGCAGCCTGCTTAAGCTTAAGAGTTTAGTTTGTTAGAACATTTATTAAAACAGGTTCTTATATACACCCTTTTACTTATAATTTTTAATTGTTTACTTTATTATAATGAAAGTTTTTGTGTATGTCATTTTGTGTAGTTGGTTGATTTTTAACTTAATAGACTTCTATTTTGTTTAAGTATTAGGTTATTGAAAGCTATTTATGTGATGGTATGATTTTAAATATGGGCGTTCCTATCTGTTTTTTAAATCTTAATTGATTGGTTAATAGTGAGTTTTCACTTGTATTTAAGATGACTATTGTAATTTGTATATTGTCTGATGAAGTTTGTGTAATCCATAAACGAAAAGCGCTTAACGTATACTTGGTTGTGCCTCCTTGCTTTCACTGCTTTGAGTTGTGTTTTCTAACAGTTTGTTTTGCCTGCGTGTTTCTACATATTATAGAATCTAACAGGTTCAAACTCGCAGACTATACTTATAACTTGAAACATAGGGTCAACTGCAACTCGAAAATGGTGGTCTACCTGGCCCAGTGCGAAAGTTGTCTTGCATTTTATATAGGCAAGACGAAGCGCCGTCTCCGAGATCGCATTTACGAACATTCTTATTCAATCAGAAAAAATAAACATGACAACGCTCTAGCAAAACATATCTCTCTTTTTCCCAACCATTCCTTTAAATTTATGGTCATTGACCAGGTTACAGCAAGTGTAAGAGGAGGTCCAACAGGTTTTAAACTAGAGGAATTAGAACTGCTCTGGCAGATTAGACTTAATGCCTTTAACACCCCTGGCCTCAATGAAAACTGCTCAATAAGCACCATTTTGAAAATTAAGAGTTTATGTCGATAACAAGCCTGTCTGTACAGGTTTATTGTTAGTAGACTTTTTACTCCAGTTAAATGCTTGTGTGCTTACTAACCTTTTAGTCTCTTAGTTTTTATTTATTTAAGTTTTTTTACAATGTTATTATTTTCAAATACGTTTAAATATTTGTAATTTTTTCTATTGTTTTTTACAGTCAACATTGTATAATCATATTTTTATATTTTTGCTTTTAGCTTTTCTGTAGTTAAAGTTATACTAATTTAATAGGTGTGGCTTTGATAAAACTGTTTTAGTAACAAATGCTAATGCATTACTTCTTGTTGCTGTTAGAAGTTTCTGCCTGCCTTTTTAAAAATAACACAAAAATAACACGTAGTAGTTCACTGCTTAATTGTTTAATTGCTTTTTGCTTGTTGATTGGGTTCTCCTTGTAACTGTGTGTATATACAGTAAGCCTTTTTTAGTAGTAATTGTCTGAAGAAGTCTGTATTATCAAACCAGATGAAAAGCGCTTTATTTTAACAAATCACAATAAACTTCTTTATATTTTTGGTCGTTTGAAGTACCGTTTTTCCTGCTCCGTTTCAGCTGTGTTGGTTTACTAGAGGAAGTAGGTATGTCCGGGGAGGTAGGTTGGGAAGGTAAACAGACAAGACAGACACGACATACAGGGTGGTGTATGACACATGGGGTGGGTGAACACAATTGATGGGGTTGGATGTTTGGAAATTGCAAGCCCATGAGCCCACAGATGGTAACAGTGGAACTGAGATCCCCACCCATGGGCAGTCACCACTGAACCTTCACAGCCCCGAGGGTGGCTGTGCTGGGGGCTGCGTAGGATGGGCAGGCTCACCCGTGAGACGTGCCACTCTCGCCTCAAGCTGGTGTAGGGGATCAGTGACTGAACACTGGATCTCCCTACACACCACAGCCCGGACTCTTTGAAGGGTGACAGGTGGCCCTTCTCCACCCGCGCTTGCATGGGGGGGCGAGTCCCATCTCCTGCTGCGCTTCCACCCGAAGGTGGCACAGGACCAATGGAGGAGGGGAGCCCGGGCTTAGGAGAGCAAAAAACTTAAAAGACTTGTTTGAGAGTCAAAAGAGACCTACAAGCAGAGTAGTGGGCATGTGCAAATGTCAAAGTTGCAATTTCTGCAAGTATATTATAGAATCTTTTTAAATTTAAATTTTAAATCTTAATTGATTGGTTAATAGTGAGTTTTCACTTGTATTTAAGATGACTATTGTAATTTGTATATTGTCTGATGAAGTTTGTGTAATCCATAAACGAAAAGCGCTTAACGTATACTTGGTTGTGCCTCCTTGCTTTCACTGCTTTGAGTTGTGTTTTCTAACAGTTTGTTTTGCCTGCGTGTTTCTACCTGTTTGTTCATGGCATCAGGAGTGGAAGTGGAGGATATCGGCACGTTTTTTGACCAAACACCCGGCATCTTGAAATCGCCTTGCGAACCGAATGGTGAGATGCCAGTTAATGATTGTAAGAACTTTGACTTGTTAATCACACGCTTGGACTGTGTGTTAGCAAGGTTGGATAAACTGGAATGCCAAGTCGATGCACAGAAGTTACCACTTCCTGTGAACATTTACGCTCTTGGGACCAACGGCTCTATTCTTGGTGTTGCTACTAACGTGTGCGGGTCTACTTGCAATGATCCACCAGCTAGTATACCTTGTGGACAGAGGAATGTGGCAACAAGTTTGAATATGGTCACATGCCCGTTACAATCTCCGGATCAACTTTTAACTAACAACGATGCAGCGGTTACAACGCTGAACCTAGTTCAAAACGCTGGCTTAAGGACTAAACTACTGCATGGTAATGCGATGCACAGCGATAATCAACCAACTCCAGGTAACAGCTTTAATTTCAACAACTGGTTGACTCATGATTCGTTTTTTTCCCGATAATGATAATTTACAACTTGACAGTGTAAATATAACCAACGAGGTTTCCTCTATCTCTAACAACCTGGCCGAGCTTGACAAGTTGTTAGTGAAGCTTAAAAAAGTCCAGTTAGAGGTTTCTTATTTCAATCAATGCCTTAAACATAAAATTGTGCCAAAAGGTTTACATGCTCACAATATCCAACGGGTCTAGAGCCTGATTCTCAGTTTTACCTTGACATTGTGGCACTCTTTGACCGACAAGGCTTGGAATTAATTAATTTAATGTGTAAACATTATTCAGTGTCTGCAGATGAATTAACTAATACTATTCGTGAGTTGGATGAAAGAATTAAAATGGACACAGAGTTTACACGTTATAAATACGAATACAACAGACTTTTTACTAGCATTGACTCTTCCTTATGTAAGCTAAAATCTAACAAAATAAGAAAATTGGACAGGGACTTGAAGGCTTATAAAGAGGGTACAGCGTACCCCAAACCTTCGTTAGCCCAAGTCAAGCAAGGCCAAAATAATAAAAAGATTGGCCACTTTAAGGCTAATAATTATACTACCATTAATTCTGATGTATTCAATTTGACTACTGTGGACTCACAAAATAATGATGTTTTACACTGTGAATCTGCGACTCCTTCCTTTAACCAAAATGAAAGTGTGCAACATGATAACCGGACTGGACATTACAATTTGAGATCAAACAATGCCAATTTTTTAGGAGCAAGACAGAAACAACCGGCCAGATATCCTGGCCAAAAGAAAAAATAAAGGAACACTTGGCTCAAGATGTATTCCTTGACACTGACTTGTTAACACCGACTATTTCCACTTCAGATGTTGTTAGTGAATTTAATTTTAGTACCACCAACACAGAGATTTTTATTGGAAATGATGATGCTTATTCTGTTCCTGTATCTTGCCACGAAAGTTTGGTTGATAATTTTGATAAACCAAAGTTATTATACAATGTCAAAGGTGATTTTACAGTGTATAATTTCTCTCAGTTGTGTATTCCATCTGATTTTATCGAATTACTATCTAAAGGGTTTACTTATGTTCCATCACAAAGAATTGATATAGTCAAAACTATCAAAGATTTAAAACTCTTTACCAGAAAGTTAAATTTAAATTTAATTATGGGTAATTCCCTTTTCAGTGAAGTCAACCAGTTTAGGATACCTAGTACCTTTAACCCTCCACTCCATCCTTTATTGAAGCTTTTTGAACAAATATGCGAACTTGATATTCGCAATATTATTGGGTTTAGGAACTTTAACAGTGTTGAACACCTGAAAGAGAAGGAGTGTTTTGAATTTTTGAAAGTAAATGATATCCGGGTATGTAAACCTGATAAGGGAGGTGGAGCGGTCATTTTTGACAACAGCGACTACTCCACCCGGATGTCCATTTTATTGAATTCATCTGCTTACTTTGAGAGTTCTCTTTCGGAAATCAATAAAGCTTACAACCTGATTAAAAAATCTATCGTAGATATGTATATTGAAGGGAGAATCACACAAAGCATGTATGATTACATGTTTACTTCTTACCCTAGATTTCCCTGTTTGTTTGGGTTACCTAAGATTCATAAAGATCTTATGAATCCCCCTATGAGACCATTAGTAGACAGTAGAGGGTCTCCTACTTATGCTTGTGCTAAAGTAGTGGACTCCATTTTACAAAAATATTTAGGTAACTTTAAACAAATTTGCAAAGACTCTTGGATGTTTTTAAGAAATATCAATGATTTAGACTTTAACCCTAATCTCAACTTTTTAACAATAGATGTGAAAGACTTATACACTTGCATTCCCCGATATAGCTATAAAATGGATTGGCGAATCTTTAAACCAACAAGGATGCATTCCCAGGGATGTAGCTATGGTGACTGAATTGTTAGAGTTAATTCTTGACAATAATTATTTCACTTTTGAAGGAAATTTTTACCTACAAAAAATTGGAGTCGCCATGGGCTCACCTTGTGGTGCCAGTGTTGCGAATACAGTTATGGCACACTGGGAAAATGCTTATATTTTACACAATAGTATGTTTAAGGACCGTATTATATTTTACACACGCTTTGTTGATGACATATTTATTTTGTTGGATGGGCCCTTCACTTATTGGAATTTATTAATTCTACCACTCCATTTTTAAAATTTACACATACTTTTGACACAACATCTATTGCTTACTTAGACATTTTTAACAAAGGATACTACTCTTAATATGTGGGCAGCTTCAATTTATAGAAAAAATACTTACTGTAACTCTATGTTACATTTTTCCAGCTGTCATCCTAGATTTCAAAAACGTTCAATCATTAAAGGTCAACTTGTACGGGCAGCCCGTATTACCACCAATGATGATGTTTTTATTAATGAATGTAAGTTCATCAAGGATTTGTTCCTTTGTCGTGAGTATCCTGAATCTCTCATCAATGAACTCATTGATGAGGTGATGACTAAACGAATGTCACGATTTTACACTCCTATATTGAGTAACACGAGGGTTTCTTCCTCTCAAACATCTATAACAACTACTTTTGTCACCAACTTGCCCAGTACTTCATTTATAACATCGTTTAATCTTAATAGCAATGATTGCTATAAAATATTAATGAAGAATTGGAACATTTTGAAGAGTGACAATAGTGTATTTTTGAGTGTAGGAGATCACCCAGTAGTGACTTATAGAAGAGGTAGAAATTTAAAAGAACTTTGTGAAAACAAACATGCCAGTTTGGTCAAGACTCCTGGCATGTATAAATGCCAATCTTGTAATTTTTGTTCTTTTATTTTAGAATCTAATAGATTTTTGATTAACAATTTCCAATATTCTTTAAGATTGAGAAATAACTGCAACTCAATAATGGTGGTCTATCTTGCCTTATGTCAGTCTTGCCCCGCTTTTTATGTGGGCAAGACCGAAAGAAAGTTATGAATCGAATCTATGAGCATGTATATGCAATTAAAAAACAGAAACTCGAAAACGCACTAGCTAAACATGTGCAACAACATACTGACCACAGTTTCAAGTTCATTGTTATAGACCAAGTTAATTCTAAATTAAGGGGTGGACCAATTGGACTCAGACTAGAAGAACTTGAGTTAACATGGCAGATTAGACTGAATGCCTATGTCTACCCAGGATTAAATGATGGGTGTAGTATAAGCAGCCTGCTTAAGCTTAAGAGTTTAGTTCGTTAGAACATTTATTAAAACAGGTTCTTATATACACCCTTTTACTTATAATTTTTAATTGTTTACTTTATTATAATGAAAGTTTTTGTGTATGTCATTTTGTGTAGTTGGTTGATTTTTAACTTAATAGACTTCTATTTTGTTTAAGTATTAGGTTATTGAAAGCTATTTATGTGATGGTATGATTTTAAATATGGGCGTTCCTATCTGTTTTTTAAATCTTAATTGATTGGTTAATAGTGAGTTTTCACTTGTATTTAAGATGACTATTGTAATTTGTATATTGTCTGATGAAGTTTGTGTAATCCATAAACGAAAAGCGCTTAACGTATACTTGGTTGTGCCTCCTTGCTTTCACTGCTTTGAGTTGTGTTTTCTAACAGTTTGTTTTGCCTGCGTGTTTCTACATATTATAGAATCTAACAGGTTCAAACTCGCAGACTATACTTATAACTTGAAACATAGGGTCAACTGCAACTCGAAAATGGTGGTCTACCTGGCCCAGTGCGAAAGTTGTCTTGCATTTTATATAGGCAAGACGGCGCCGTCTCGAGATCGCATTTACGAACATTCTTATTCAATCAGAAAAAATAAACATGACAACGCTCTAGCAAAACATATCTCTCTTTTTCCCAACCATTCCTTTAAATTTATGGTCATTGACCAGGTTACAGCAAGTGTAAGAGGAGGTCCAACAGGTTTTAAACTAGAGGAATTAGAACTGCTCTGGCAGATTAGACTTAATGCCTTTAACACCCCTGGCCTCAATGAAAACTGCTCAATAAGCACCATTTTGAAAATTAAGAGTTTATGTCGATAACAAGCCTGTCTGTACAGGTTTATTGTTAGTAGACTTTTTACTCCAGTTAAATGCTTGTGTGCTTACTAACCTTTTAGTCTCTTAGTTTTTATTTATTTAAGTTTTTTTACAATGTTATTATTTTCAAATACGTTTAAATATTTGTAATTTTTTCTATTGTTTTTTACAGTCAACATTGTATAATCATATTTTTATATTTTTGCTTTTAGCTTTTCTGTAGTTAAAGTTATACTAATTTAATAGGTGTGGCTTTGATAAAACTGTTTTAGTAACAAATGCTAATGCATTACTTCTTGTTGCTGTTAGAAGTTTCTGCCTGCCTTTTTAAAAAAATAACACAAAAAATAACACGTAGTAGTTCACTGCTTAATTGTTTAATTGCTTTTTGCTTGTTGATTGGGTTCTCCTTGTAACTGTGTGTATATACAGTAAGCCTTTTTTAGTAGTAATTGTCTGAAGAAGTCTGTATTATCAAACCAGATGAAAAGCGCTTTATTTTAACAAATCACAATAAACTTCTTTATATTTTTGGTCGTTTGAAGTACCGTTTTTCCTGCTCCGTTTCAGCTGTGTTGGTTTACTAGAGGAAGTAGGTATGTCCGGGGAGGTAGGTTGGGAAGGTAAACAGACAAGACAGACAAGACGCATACAGGGGTGGTGTATGACACATGGGGTGGGTGAACACAATTGATGGGGTCGGATGTTTGGAAATCGCAAGCCCATGAGCCCACCGATGGTAACAGTGGAACTGAGATCCCCACCCATGGGCAGTCACCACTGAACCTTCACAGCCCCGAGGGTGGCTGTGCTGGGGGCTGCGTAGGATGGGCAGGCTCACCCGTGAGATGTGCCACTCTCACCTCAAGCTGGTGTAGGGGATCAGTGACTGAACACTGGATCTCCCTACGCACCACAGCCCAGACTCTTTGAAGGGTGACAGGTGGCCCTTCTCCACCCACGCTTGCATGGGGGGACAAGCCCCATCCCCTGCAGCGCTTCCACCCGAAGGTGGCACAGGACCAACGGAGGAGGGGAGCCCGGGCTGGGCACCAGATCTGCTGGTGCCAGGTGCACTCGCCGGCTGAGGAGGGACAGGTGGGTCCGCTGGGACCGGCCTTCCCATACGTTCTGTGATTATGTGTGTTTAATTACAACATAAGCAAAACAGCATTCCAGATTAGTTGTAACAGCATGCAATAATATTCCCATTAACCCAACACACCAAGGGTACAACAGTTAAACAGCAAGCATAACACATGCATATATTGAACCACAGTGGTTATTCCAACAGCATGCAGGGATGTTTGGTAGCAACAGGCCACCATGATTGTGGTGTTTAAACAGGGCACATGCATCAACTTGAATGCAAATATTTATAGAACAATAGGACATATGTCCCAACAAATATTTAAGATTACACATACCCATTTAGGTGTGGAATTGCATGGTTTATACACATACAGTAGGGTGTAGAAAAAACCTTGGTTAACATCTTATAATGACCTTTTAGTCTACACTACAGTCCTAGTGACTGCATGTGTATATCCCCTACCTGTATTATTACACTTGCCACCATACATTAGGTTGTGTAATGGGTTTGGCTAGTTCAATATATGCCTGATCTATATCTGACATACTAACTGTCCAGGATGCAGATGTTACTGCGACATATTTCTTGACTGCATTTATATTTCTTTACATATCTGGGATGTTTTCACATGACATTCTCACTTTGATTTGTACAGAACACTGCATTTCATGACACACACTCACATTTCTGGGGAAAAAATAACATGCTACATGTGTGCCAGGTTTACTTATTCATGCCAGCCAGTAACTGACTGTTGTGGACTGTATATATGTTTCACAGCTACTAGCACTTCCATCACCCACTTTATATGGGACTGCACAACTCTGGGTTGCCAGCACCTTTTCAAAAAGTACTGTTTGTATAATGCAAGGGTACAACAACATTTCAGACTCTGGGTTTTAGACCTTTATTAATGACATTACACACTTTTCCACAGGCTCACTCCTTTATTTCTTTTAACGGTGTATATGGCAGACATGTTCAAGACATATTATACCTTTATTAATAGGTTAGAACAATCTTTTTTCAGGCTCACTCACTTAGTTTATATGACAGTGCCTGCAAAGATATTATTCCAGACATATGTTACCTTTCTTAATGGGTTACTACACTCTTTTTCTGCCTCTCTGACGTTTTTATCTGACAGTACATGCAGAGGACTTATTCAGGCAATTTTATGGCTGTATTATTGGACTACAACACTTTCTTTCATGCTCTCTCCCATATTTTATATAACAATACATGCAGAATAATCACTATTCTGCCTGGTGGCGCAGCCTTAGCAGCCTATCAGCATAGGCTTGCTGATTCATAGCACAGTCACCTGCAGTTGTAAAGTAAATGAAGGGATATTGAGACATACCTATCTGTTATACATACTCCATTATCAATTCTTACATACTGCATTCCATGGCTACATATTCAGTTGTGGGGCATCCTGCATCCCATGGGTCCCCTGTATCCATTGGTTCAGGTGGTCCTGCTTTCGTCTCTTCAGGTCTGCATGGTGGTGATGGACCTGCTCACCAGTCCAAGGAATGCCTGTGGCACTGGTGAGGCAACGAGCTAACTGGTTCCAAGCCTCTGCCTTGTACTCCATCCCTTGGAACTGGCCCTGCAGGAGTCTTGACTCGTGACGGTGGACAAGGAGCCAAACCATGTATTTGGACTCCTCGATGCCCCAACGTTGCACTCAGAAGCGTGTTCCCTCTATGACACCAGACATTCTAACTGCAGATGTGAGCTACAATCAGTTATGGTGTGTATTCCCCCCTGTGGGGCTTAAATATGCCACATTTCCTGCACTTTTTTGTGATTGGCCATTTTTTAAAATTCGCAGCTGACTGCAGACCTGCTTAGTAATGGTTAAACTACCATTCGTAAGTATATGAATGTTAATAGTGGCTGTTTCTCCTATGTTGTCATGGATTAGTGGTTCTGTACTTTGCTTCTGATGCACAGAGTCCTGGGTTCGAACCTTGTCATTCATTTTATTTTCATACTATCCAGACAGGCTAGGGGGTGGGGCTGCATTTAAGCAACTTTGCTCTACGTTGCTCCTCGGTGCCCTGGTTGGCGCAGCGCGCACGTCTGCGCAAACACATTGCGCTGGGTAAAGCGCTATTAAACTATGGACAACTCTATTGCGCTGGGTGAAGCGCTATTGAACTATGGGCAAATCTATTGTGCTGGGTGAAGTGCTATGAAACAATGGGCAATTCTATTGCGCTAGGTAAAGCGCTATTAAACACTGGGCAACTCTATTGCGCTGGGTGAAGCGCTGCTTAACTGCAAGCAATTTTATATCAGGATCCTTTAAAATATTTATTTTGTTCACTGACACATTGGCCATTTCACTGCTTTTTAGTAATGTTTAAACATATTTGTCAGATATTATTTCATATACTGATTTAAAAAATAAATAGGAAGGGGAGTGGTGGGACTCAAAGCGTGAATGCCTCTTCTTTGTGCGAATGTTCTACCATTACGCTATTGCTATTTGGTGTGATTTGCATTAACATTCTTTCTTATGCTCTTCCATGTCAGAATTGCTAACTCTAGCTAAACAATGGGCACACTCGAGCACACACGCGCAAATACTGGCAGCTATTTTGGGGATTTAAAAAAATATATTTAATGTTTTGCGTTTTAGAACTGTGATAAGGGTTTACAATATCAGGGAGTGTGGTGTTGGGTGCAGGGACATTTGAGTGGCTCGCTCTTGTGTGTGTGCTTTGTTTAGTTTTAAAACACTTGCAGGGGCATGGATATTTAGACTGCGCGGCAGTCGGACACACCCCCTGCTTTCTTACACGATCCGTGTAAGACTTACGGTTGAGTCAGCGTGCCCTCATGCATATTCATGGCACGCTGACGTCATACTGTTCAACTGCAGCCTCCGAGTAAGACTTATTAAGTCTTACATGGAGGATTCGTGAATCTGGGGGAGCATCTTTTCCAGGCTACCCTGCACATACTGGAATACAAGTCATAATTCAAGGCTGCTATGCAGATTCACCATAGTATTAAGACATTTCAGCAAGTAATAACCTACTATGAGTTGACAAAGTGATCTATTTCCCAAAATATTTTCTATTTTCCTTAACAGCTCTACATACTGCTCTGTAAATACACTTCTGCAGGAAAAAAACACTTAGATGGGTACACTGGTAAAGGGTCACATTATCAAGTCTCAGTCAGCCAAGCAGCATGATATAATCGAAAGGAACTAGAACGTGGAAGAAATTGTGGAAAACGGGTTCTGAAATCAAATAAAGGATTTATGAGATACAGCAAGCAGTGCTTGAAATGGGTTGTTGGTTTATTAAGCAAACTCAATGTACACAAGTCATTTAACATGGCAATTTATTACAAAAGCAGACATGAAACATTACACATAGTTATACATATTAGCAGATGATACAGACCACGTAAAATGGTACATTTTATAGTCCTCTGAAAATGACTAAGCATGCCATTCTAGTACAGGGCATAAAACCAACAGAAACATTTTTGCATATTTTTATGCAAGCATTTGGAGCTGTCATTTCAACTTTTTTTGAAAATTTCAATAAATGATAAATTCTAAAACATAAACCCCCTAAAAATAAGTAGCCAATGTAGATTGTGCAATTACATTAATGTGTACATATTTCATATTTTATGCTTTTTAACAATTTAAATCTAAGTAAAGACTAGAAGTCACAGTAATGAACTCTCGAAATGTTTCTGAAATGAAGATTATTAAGAAGCTATATAAAGTTCCACTTTAACACAGCAGTTCTGAAGAAACATCACCATGTAGAAAATCTCTGCAACTTAAAATGGGAATATCAGCATTTGAACTATTAATGTGATACAGACAAACTCCAGATAAACCATTTCTAAGCACAATTTTTGTCTGAATTAGCACAGACTGTCTGACTGGCATTTACCATAATAATGACATTCTAGTGAGCAACCAAAGCCTTATGTGAAGATACAGCGTTTCACAATGTATAAGGTGTCCTTAATCAGCCATATTGCTTTTAAATAAAACTCAAGATGTTCACCTGATTCCACTGTATACAGGTTGTAGCAGAACTGTTCTCCACAAGACTCAGGTTTGACTGGAAGCTCAGGTGCTGAAGGACCTACACTGGAGGGAAGGGAGTGACTGGCAAATGTCATCTAACCCTTCCTACGGAAGGATGATGGCAGAGTCCATCCACCACAAGTGCTCCAGCTAAGGGAAGGCCCAGGAATATGTCTTGCACCATGGAAATACTAGAGGCAAGGACTACATGCACTCTAGCTGTAGGTTTATGTACTGGTACACTCACAAAGGCCTAACACAGTAGACATTATACCACACTTTCTGATCAATGGAAATGAGGTGTTAGAATCATTAAAAAATATTCTAAGTCTGCTGGATGATGACTGCAGTCCTTGGCTCTTCACTCCCTCCCCATTTTTCAGGATGTTAGAACCTGGGGCAACAAAATGAAGTTGGTGCTCAGGGAGTTGGGAAAAGGGCCAACATTGTTTAAAAAAATCAAGATGGTCCAGTTAGGAATCCGTACCATTATACAATAAAGATATTATTGAACAAATAATCCCTTTAGCACATATACTGTATATTAAATCTCTCTCATAGCGGAAAACTGAAGTTTTTACAGTTAGTAGAAAAGCAACTCTGAGAATCTTGGACCCAACAGATTATGAAGTTGCTGCCTCTCTTCCTGAGGTGCATCTACCAAAGTTGATTGCAATTAAGGGTTGTTCTAAAGCAGGGGCATGGGGGAGGGACACAACCCTCCATTGGAAAAAAATCCTTGACAAATTAACATAAATCTGCATAAACTTGTTTAAAAGGCTACCACTAATTGCTTATTCAAAAACTCAAAACAAACATTTTGTGGAAGCACATCTTATATGACTTCAAAAAACAAACTTGAATCTGTGTTTAGCTAAGTACTTTTGTACTGTTATTTATTAGAACTTCTTCAGAGCTAACCATAAACTAGTTGGTTTATTCCCACAAAAATTTCAAAATTCTCACTGATTTTATCAAGGAAACAATCTTTGAATAATTCTTATAGAACAAAATTAGTATTTACCATAATCTGAGTTGACCAACAGCATGTAATATGCTAACATTGGAGAAAGTGCCTAGTAAGTCATTCAATCCCTGAGTGAAACAGGCATGGGAACTTGCATTGCTTTGGTCAGCTGCACGATAAATGTATTGCTGTCCAGATGTATATGCAGATATTAAAGAAAGTACCACATACATTTTACTTGATAACATTTTTAAACAAAAATAAAGCATGCTGGTACTGATAGCAATGGGAGAGCTAATCTTTCCTGGAAAAGAAGAAATAATGAAGTGGGCTTGGACAAGAGACTATCCCAAATTCACGAAATGGGGATACCAAATTTGAGTAGGAACAGCAACATAGCACATCAGAATATTTACAATGTACACTATCATGCATTTGGGCCCAGTAGGCAGAAACTATGTTAAGGCCTCTGAATAAACACAAAGCATTAGAGTTGATGCTCTTAAAAATGGTGCATGATCTACTATGAAGACTCACATGGTCCAACTCTGTCATCACTACATAGTTTTCTTGAGTTAAATCTCATGGCTGATGATGCCACATGTTTTATTACTTTATAGTATGGTGACACGTGTTCTGTGTAGAAATGAATACCTGCTAATGTGACATTACAAACTATACAAAGGTCCCTGTACTGCTTTCTAACCACCAGGATCAAGATCAAGAGGCATAAAACTAGAAAACTGCATCTGTATCCTACTCATCACCAACTGAATTAAATACTGCAAGATGAACCAAATAATAATGATAAAGGCAAGGGCAAACTAATTACTGTAAAAAGTACCCAGCTGTGAAAAATTAATCTATACTCTCTCACTCCCCTTAAATGGGAATGAAAATGAAAGAAGGGATATAAACCTGTGTAAAACGGCTTAATTCAGCTTTTCTTCTCCCAAATAAATAATCAAGCTGAAATAATATGCTGACTCATGCTTTCTCAAACAAGGTGCAGCAAGCATGAATATCCCCTGTATTGCATTGCAGTTTCTCAAAAATGAAAAAGAAAAGAAAAACACATAAGCTTCAGTGAACACAAAGACACAGGTACATGAAAAAAGAAGAATTTGAGAAACCTCACATCGTTACTCTTTTCTTCTAATTGTTTGACAGAACAAGGAACCATATTTTATTCTTAAAATCTTGCACTTTGCAAGAGAGTACAGTAAGGAGAGAACCAGCCTGAACAGAAGCATAATGTTCTGAGTGCTAAAAGAACATGGACTTTATCGTTCTTACTGATGGACACATTGATTTTTATTTTCTTTTAGCACTTCCCATGATTTATGCTGTGCCACCTTGCTGATATTGTAGATACACTTCCTTTTGCATCCACAAGTTATGTTTTGTGGTTTGTTTAGACTTACAAAATAGCCAGTCTGTAGCTACACTATGTCAGTCAGTAAGGACTGAAGCAAAAATAGGGTGACTCCTCACCTAAGCTTCAGGGGTAAAGCCAAAAGATTGTCTCAAGAAAAGGTCCCAGTGACTCCAGAAAGAGTCTAGACGAAACTAGGAGTAAAAAGGAAGCAGCAGTTAAAGACTCGTGGATCCACTAAGTGACATCCAATGGATATTTCCAGCAGTGGAACCTTCTCTGTGTGTCCCACAACTGCATAACTGGGCCATGGATCATGACAAGGAAGTCATGAGGCACATAGCAGATAATAGGTCAGTGGAAAGACTCAAACTATGCATAAAAATTCAGGTCTGACTGCTATGTAAGTAGAAATTGGCATAGAGTGTTGAAAGAAAGAAGCCAAGAAGTCTGAGTTGCCTCTTGATGGGGATGATTTATCATTCGTATAGATTAATTGTGTTTTGTGGATGTCAGATGAACTTTGGGACCTTGACAAAAAGGTAATGTTCTCCAAAGATGCAGCAAAGAATTAATTGTTAGTAAGAAATTATTAAGGCTTGATGAGAAAAGTCAAACAGTTTAAAAAAGATAGCAGGACCTGTAGTTCCTGCAGTGAATTCTAAGGCTAAACTGTAACTGACAGGTAAACTGTTAATTAGATGAGTTGACAAAAGCTACCCAGAAGCTTGTGATACATAAGAGTTCACAAAAACATCATGTCTAGGTGGCCATGACAATGGAAGAAATGTATTTGGATTTAAATTCCTGTAAGGTTTTGCTTACAGATGCAACAAGGATTTTACATACAACTGGTATTAATTTGTAGGAGTCAGGGGACTTGCAAAATATGATTACAGACCTTCAAAAGAAATATAGGAAGCAGATCTGCCAGCCAGGACACAACAGATAAGGGTTTCACAATCAGGCACAAGAAAAGGTATAGAATGTGAAAACAAAGAAAGAATCAGCTTAGTAGCTACCAACTCAGTGGTAGTGAGAGAGGGAAGTTACAGTACTAAAAATGTCACCCAAATGGGTAAAAAATAAGTCACATTTTCAGAATATGCGCAGTTCTGAGCAACTGACTGAGAAAATAAACTTGTCAGAAACAGAAATTATTTAGGGGAATGTTTACTTTCCTTTCTCCCCAGCAGTCTGGTAACACAACTAAGAATTAGCATAGCGTTAATCTCATTATATTTCCTTGCCCCACTGCCCCTTGGGAACAACAGTAAAGGTTTGGAGGTTGATGGACCATCACAACTAATTTTGAATGATACTAGGTCAGCAGCATCATTCAAAGGATACAAACTAGTTCCAGATAAAATTGCAGCTGTAATTCTAAATGGATTGGATGGATTTCAAACTTCTACCAGAGAAAAAATTAATGGTACAAGGAGAGATGGATGGATGGATAGAGGAACCAAATGTTATTTTTGGCCACACTGTTCCCTTACTATCCTGTACACTTACATCACAGCCCAGCTCAGAATAGTTGTAGATTTGGTTTATCTAAGTCTGTGGAAAGACGTAGCAGTGGATGTGTGTGAAGTGGTATGCACTACAATTTCTAAAAAGGCCTTCAATGAGTAAGATGAGATATGCCTTATCCAGCTACCAGCACTAAAGCAGCTGAACGTGGAGCTTCAGGAAGGATTTCTTGATCTCTGACTTTAAATAAAAAATGCTTGCAAATTATCACAGAAATGATGCAGGCAGAGGCTGGGAAATTACCACTGTTTCAGAAATAGTAAAACATTATTGCTGAAGTTGAACCACAAATGAGACAAGCCATCAGTGAGTGGGAAATATAAGGTGTGGTAGTCCAAGGCATTCTTCTATGAAATGGCCCAAATTGGCCTGAGAGAAAGAAAGAAAGAAAGATGGAAGATGATGTTTTGTAGCTTATATTTACAACATAAGTATACTTTACAAGCAATTTGTTTAGTGGCTCTAGCTCCTGACTTGATGACTTGTCTCTGCAATGATGCAAAGTGTTTCATTTGTTTGGATATTGTAAATAGGTTCTTCTCTGTTTCTATAATATCTGAATCTTCTCCAGATTTGCATTTTCCTTTTATAACCAAAAGTATATTACCACAAGGCTGACACAATGGTTTCATAGTTCTCCGCGATATATTTTCATCAAGCACTCGCACAAGTTTTAGAACCCTTGCAAATCTAAGAGCAGCATTTGAATGTGTTGTTTAGTGTGTGCCAAACAGTTCAATATGCAGGTTTGAAACTGAACTTAGACAATTAACTGCACACTAAGATTAGTATTTAGGAGTGATGATTTCTGCCAGAAGGAGACAGCCACTTGAGAGATGAATTAAAGCAGTACTTCAAACTCCTTTACCACACATAACATCTAACCTTTAAGCATATAGGTTTGGTTAAATTTTTCAGAATACAATCTTTGTATGATTTATTATCCAAAGGATTTACTTCAGCAGATAATAAAAGAGAGTTGACTGTGAAACTGCTGTCTATGTAAAAATGCTCATCATCTGGAACATAAATTCTGATTGTAACAGACTTTAAATTACCTTTTTACATTCATGTTCACACATCAGACAGAGCCATGCCAGCTGTACTGGTGAAGGGATGGCAAAAAAAGTGACAAATATACTCATAATAACAACCATTAGGACATGGTAGTGATATACTTAAGTGCGTAGAAACAGGATATTTTAGGAGTACAATGGACACTACAGCAAACAAGACACACAGTTGGATTCACACCTCTCATACTGCAGATTCCACAAAGTACTCTAATGCTACCTTTTACAAGCACACAGAAAGGGATGAGTTCTCAAAAACTAACTCAGCAGCTAATAAATTTTGAGGACAAACTCTTAGATATAAAAGTTGGGGGCAAATATTTAATAGCCCAGCTTATTTATTCTGAAAAAATACTGATTATATTTTGGAAGGAACAAATATTCCTTCTTCTTTTTTAATGACTGTGATCCCTTTCTCTTTAGTGGTTATTTTAGTGGCACAAAATATTGGAATGTCAGAAAGTTTGTGACAGAATACACTACTGATGTCCCTCACAAGAATCAACTGTTAATTAACTTTCAAGAGGTACAGCAGGAAAAATGATACATTTAAAACCTGCAATGCAATGTGTTGGGAATATACAATTATCCTGTAAATTTTTAACAGTTCTTTCATGGTTATTTCAATTTTGCTAGAGTTGTTGACATTGCAGTGCAAGGCAACAACAGATAGTAAATACACACCTCTACAGCATTTAACCATTTTAAAAGACCAACTCAGAAAAAGGATTACAATTTCCTGGTTGAAGGCATTTGTGTAAGATTAAGGCACATCAAAAACTATCTTAAATGTCTGATGTGCAGGGCACTCATCTAGTAGATAAGGCAAAGAGGCATGCAGCACATTAGTGAAAGGTAGTTTTCACATGAGAAAGAGTTTATGCCCACTGCAGCTGTGAATACCTCTGACTTATTACTCAACCTGGCAGGTATACAGGTATGAAACAGAGAGGAGCTATTAAGTCAGTTGTCCAGTGAAACAAATTTACAAGATCAGTATCTCCATTTTAGAAAAACAGAGGGTAAGAAATGTCCCCATATTCATGAAGAGACAGCTAAACAGATGATTACGTTTAATCACTAAATTCCAGGTCATGCAGGAGAAAGAAAATTAAGTAAAATCAGGAAATTTAAAATGAACCATCTGCATTTCATACAGTTTGTGTGCAATTTTTATGAGAATGTTTAAAATGTTCGTAGACAAATTTGAAAAGGAAAGGTATGAAGAGTTCCATTAGCAAATGTACCTTGGGCTATAGCTGAAGTAGATTACATTAGACTACTACTACCTACATAATGAGATTATAGAAACGCACTGGTGCTGGTAAATGTGGTTTCTAAATGGGTGGAAGTGATGGCAGTGAAGAATAATGCAGCAAACACACGTAGGGTATTGCAGATGAAAGTATTTTCTCACATTGGAGGTTTCCAAAAGTACAACAATGTGACAATGGACCAGATTGTAGCTCACATAATGAAGAAAATGTGCAATCTCCTATGAATACAAAAATATTTCAAGTATGTATCATCCATAGGTAGCAAGAAATGTTGTGCAGATGAGCAGAACATCAGAGGAATGAACTTTTATAATGCTGCAGGACATAGAGAAGGACTAGGTTGCAACACTTCTTGGCACTGTAATGGGAATTACGGCCTCCTCATCTTAAGTGCTGCACTAGTCCCTTCTGACATAATGACAGTCAGGCAAATGAGAGTTTCATGCCATGTCCTCTCCGACAGATCATTTGTAAAGCCGATTTGTTTGGGCAGAAACAAAATGGAGTATGTGAACTGCAAAAATAAGCAGCACAAAATAAAAAAAGGCTGGAGGGGGATACTTGGAATCTACCTCTGGAGACTGCAAATCTAAATTTGATATTAGACTAGAAGTGACGGTTAAAAGTTCAAAAAGGACAGCACATGAGACACAAACTGGGAAGGACATTTTATTATTTGCACAAAAAAAGTCTAGGAGTGTTAGCTGCTGAATGCCATCAACAAGTTAGGGATTGAACAGAAAGAACTGTTCACATTGATCAACACAAATTGCTTCCTAAAAGAAAGTGATACTGCGTCATTTTTAGTATACATGTAAAAGGTAACTGGTTTCTCAAACAAAACTGTATTAAAGCCTTCAGAAGTTCTAAATCAGTCTTTACAACCTGCTACTGAGTAAGCACATAAGAAGTTTTTCAGAGCTAGGAAAGCTAAGTTCTTACACGTATGTTATTATACTGTTGTTGTTGTGTCTTTCGCCTTATGGGGTTAGGGGTCGCCACAGCAGAACTCCGGTCCGCTAATGTTTGGTAGTGGATTTTTATGTGCCGAATTACCAGCCCTGATGCACAACCTTCAACAAAGGCACACCCATTTACGCATGCCTCCACAGAGAAGACGCTCTAGCTGAGAATCGAATGCGACAACGCTACCACAGCACCACTACCGCGGTACTTATACTGTTAATTTGTATAATTTCCGTTACTCAAGACATGACTCTTATCAATAAGGAAGACACAGAAATGAGGACATCTGTGTGTGACGAATACCAAGATACACCCCGGGTACATACTTCTGCTTTTGGAAAATGTGTTTCTTTTTCTAAAGCTAATCAGTTTAAAATCAAGGGAACTTCGTGCATAAAAGACTGTTGAGTCTCATTAAACATGAACAATAATAATAACAGGGGCTACACATATAAACCAATATGGTTTAGAAATTTCAAATAAGCCATCAGGGCAAAAAAGCACTGACACGAATGGCATTTCAAGCTTGGATATTAACGGCAGTGGTTTCAGACATAAAGGGAAAACAAGGAAGCTGCTAAATAATTTTCCTATCGTCAGATGAAACCAGGGACTGGAGTTCAAAAAATAACTACAAAGATAACTATCACACAACAGTATACTAAGTTGTGAGTTGACAGGTGACATTTCACCGTAACAACCAAACTGGCATTCAACAAGAACATATGAAAAATGCCTGCCAATCTAAGTGAAGTTTTACTTTAGTAACGATGTTACTAAAGGTTCGGTTATTAAGATGGATGCAGTGAAGGTGGTATCTACACATTTTACGTTTTAAAAGAAAACAATATACAATGGACCAGGTACTAGTAATAGTCTCACAGGTTTTATTAAGAAAGAGGTTATATGAGAATTGATAACTATAAACAAGAAACATAATAATTTTATATTGTCAGTATGGCTCCTTCACATGGAAATTGAACATGTCCGACTGGAATATTAGAGAGCAGTTTCCACGCTGTGTAAGATATAAATACTTTACTAAAAAAGAGCTTTACCAGTGGTTGACAGCTGAAACTATTCAGAGATCATTTCAAAGAGTTATACATGTTCCTGATGTGACACATCCCTGGGTGGCACTGGAAATGTCATGAGAAGTCTAAATGCAATGGTGACAGTTATAACATCTAGACTGTAACAGCAGTAGCTGAGGCATGTTAGTAAATCTACTTTAGCATTTTGGGGTGATACTATCATGTATGAGCACATATAAAGACAAATGGTTTACTATCAATATATCGGTGTAGCATTGCACAACTATGAACTATTCAAACTACAGATGTTCGAATAGTTCATATGTGTGCCAGCTATGAAATTGAACGTTATATTTCCAAATGTACTGTGCATTCGCAAATATGTTTGATTATGCACAGGGATTGCGCTACAGTGTGGTACGGGAACTACATCCCTTTCCTCACTGTAGTGCGATCTCAGAGTTAAAATATATAGTTAGGGGGTGTGTGGGGGGTGCAGGAGGGGCTTGCCCCCTGCATAAACAGGATGTTAGGTTCGCTAGTTAGGGAGTTATGGGAAGGGTGGGATTGCTGTTAAGTGCTGAAAATGTCATGATCAACACTTCCAGCATTAATAGCTAATTTACGGCATTAAGGACATTCGGTAATGTCTACTTTCGGCGAAACACTTCACTAATAAGTACCATTTTTTTTTCCCTTTCGAGATTATGACAGTAAACCAAGACAAACTATGTGATTACTTAAGGAAATAAGTAGCAAAATTAGTTACATTACACGTGTGAATAATTATATCTTGTGCTACAGCATGCAAATACACTGCAGGATGATGTACATACAAATACCAAAATATTATTGCAAGTGTTACTAAATGATCTTTGGTCACTGGTCATGGGCAAAAACTCAAATTGTATTAAAGACCTTGCCAAAAAATTACCATAACTTTGGGCGACTAATGGCCACATGGATATGTTGCCATGAGAAAAATCAAGAAACTTGCCTGTTCACAGAACTGACATCTATAAGAGGTACTATACATAATTAGGGAAAATGTATGAATACACAGTTATGCCCATATTTACTTATTTATTGTCATTTGATTACTGGGAAAGTCCAACTAGGTGTGTGTCCATTTTCAGCAGAGGCCTGGGTTTAAAAAGTATCACAAAAACATTTTAAGAACAATAATTTTACAGTCTTCAAAATAATAAAAAAATTCACAGTTTAAATAATTATACCAAATTAGACATGATGTAAATATATCGGTTAAGGAAAGATACATCTTATATGACAATGGTTTAATATTTAGAGAAATGCTAGCCAGTTTAGAGAAATTAAAGATAAGTTAGTATAATACAAACAGGAATTGCAACATGAAGTGGGAAAAAACAGATTTAGGGCATATTTAGATAATCAGGGGAGAGAAACTGAATAAACAAAGAAAGTGAATGAGGGGGTAAGAAGGTGTAAGGTATGAATAGGTACTTGTTCATATTTAGGGATATAGTTTATCCTGACATTAAGCACATATCAGGAAAGGATTAAGATTTACTTTGCTCTGTATGCAAAAACAAAATTTTGATTATATTTGGCATAATAGTGTGAAAACACATGAACAAATAACTCCCAAATGCTAGAGGTGGTCTGTCACAAAAACAGTCAATATTGGCAGAAAAAAGACAGAAAATCCACCCAAAGATGGCCAATTAACAAAATCCACAAATGTTCCAATTAAAATGTAGACCTTTAATACGAATAAAACTTCGACTTGAAATGAAATGGAAAATAAAAAAGCTCAAAACTGTCCCTTGAAGATAGCCGATAAGCGCTTTTGACTGTTGTCTTCCTCAGATCGTATAAGACACTAGGGACTTCTATTTCCTTTTATATATGAGGTTCTATACTGTTTGACCAATCACCATTGATGAATACTTGGCAACATCCAATCCTATCTTATCTCAAGATTAATTTGCATGTAATCAACTCTATGCTTCTGTTTCCCGCCTTTATTGTGTATGTAAATTAGATGTTCCAGTCCTTCATTTTGATTGGATGTATATTGTATTATTGATGATAATGTGAGCAAAGTGAGTATTACTCTTCCATTTTCCTTTAATTTTCAAGACCAATAACAGTTGGTGCTATTCTAAATGATGTGGTATCCATAAGTAAATAGAAGCATTCATAAACACTCCAAATATTAAATCTTCGAAGGAATTTATGAATAAAAAATATGAGGAAAATGATGTTGCTCGATAAGCAAGCAGTATAATATCCTTTGACAATGGCCAGAATAAATTTGGCCTTAATCAGGTAAAATTCACTTGTTGTTACTATCATCAGACAAAATTCAAATTACAAGTTTGTCATATAGATGGCACAGTAGTTTTGTTGTTATATACTTCTTCTGTTCTTAAATATGAAAGTAACTTTTATCATTATATTCTCTTCATTCCTTAATATAAGGATATATTCCTTTTATTAATAAAGATATGAAGAAGATGGTGTTGGCCAATGAGCGGGCAATAAAATGTCCTTTGACAAAAGCTGAAAAATGACTTTGGTCTCAGTCAGGTAATGTTCACATAGTATTGTCTTTGTCAGTTGGTTTTAAAGTTGTAAATTTGTCACTGAAATATAGATGACACAGTGGATTAATTACACTTTACATCTTCTGTTCTTTAAAACAGGTTTAACGGGGACTATGCTATTTAAACCAGGGGGTTGGTCTGCCCTCAGGTTAATAATCCATTTTGTTTCTTTCAGCTCTGTCAAAGTCTCAATGTCCCCTTTGCGTGGACCAGAGAAAGCTCTATCAATGACTTTGAATAGAAACTTGTGATTTTTATTAATAACAACATGTGCCAATGCATTATGTATTTCCTTGTTCTTAATATCCAGTTGATGTCTCTGTACCCTTCTTTTGAAGCATTGGTTAGTTTTTCCTATATAGAATGATGTACAAACCTTACAGGTAGCTAAATATACAACATCCGAGGTTTTACATGTTGCTTTGATGTTGAAAATGTAGTCTTTCCCTGTAACCGGATGTGTAAAGTGGTTACTATCATCTATCACACAACAGATGTTACAATTCCCACATTTTGTTGTTCCTTTCCATCCTATTATTGTATTTGGTGTCTGGATGTTAGTACATAATAACCTTTTCATATTTTTCTTGTTTTTAAAACAAACTATAGGTCTCTCTCCAACTATAGTTTTTAGATGTGGATCTTGTGTAAGCACTGGCCAAAATTGATTAATTATCTTAGTAATCTGAGCATTATCTGAACTATATGTTAGAGATAGTCTCACAAAGGTATCAATTGATTCAACATGATTTTGTCTTATAAAGATCCAAAAAGCAATAACAAAGTTCCCCATGATACAAATACCTCTCGAAAACCTCCAGAAATAAGTAGATAAATCCAAATAATCAGGCAGAGAGGCAACCAGGGCATAAAGCTAATGCAGTTCGTTCATGAAATAAAATATCCAAGGTACAAGTAAGAAGATGTAAAAAACGGATTTTAATTCGTGCACACACAGTAAGCGCTTTCACAAAAGCTTCTTCAGACCGTTGAAATTTAAACAAGCTCATTAATCTAGTATATATAAACATCATGTGATCCCTCTAAAAAATTAATTAACCTATTTAAAGGAACACTATTGTTAAGAGCTTATCATAAAACTATTCACTATTCACGACAATACAATTTTAAAATAATCATCATAACGAAATAGCAGCAACCAAAATTGTTGTTTCATGAATTCTCATCATTTAAATAATTCGATTGTGTAGTGCAAATAACATAATGGTTAGTTGCAACTATACACTATATATTAAAACACTTATATAGAAACCATGAAGTACTGTCCTTCAACAGTTACGGCATTTATCATCTGTATTGCAAAGTACATCAATATAGCTTAATGTCAACAACGTGCTATCTAAAAATAAAAAAATATATATAAAAAATCAAACAATTCAATAATAGAAAATGAGCATTCATATATTAACCTTTAAAAAACTGAAACACGCTGAACAAAGAGTTCATAAGGACGTGCCAAACCATCCATATACTGATAATTCAATTCGCATATACATCCCTGATATATTAACATATATATATATATATATATATATATATATATATATATGTTATACACATTTATATGAGCTCAGTATACATTTATAATTATTACCTGCTTATAAAAAATCTTAAATGATTTTGCCTTATATTTCCATTGGATTGTAGATCTTTCTCCTTATAGCAACGGGCCTTCAAGTTGTTATGCAAAAGATTTATTTCTTTAATTCTATTTTCTTCTCGATTGCAACATTTGTGAATCCTATTTGTTTCATTCTTCATGATGTTCTTGGTTATATGTCTCGGATGCATGCTGCTTCTATGTAAGTAATGATTTCTCCAAGTATTCTTTCTATATAAATCAAAATTCAGGAAACCTTGATCACTCAAACTGATACTGACATCTAGAAAATTGATGTTAGATCTAGAATATTCAGAAGTGAATGTAAGATACGAAGTAGTTTGATCCATGTATGTATGAAATTTCATAAATTATTCTCCATCTCCTTTCCATAGGATAAACAAATAGTCTACAAATCGACTGTAGAACAGGATATGTTTTTTTCACGGATTATTCCTACTAAGGACAAAGTGTTGTTCCCAACCTACTAGGACTAAATTGGAATAACTATTTGCACCCCCCCATTTTTGTAAATAACAGCTATTCCCATAAGTAAAGTAGTTGTTCTTCAATATTAGTTCCAGCATATCACAAATAGTTCTGATTTCACTGGCTGAGATCTTACTGATAAGTACTTGTCTCACTGTCTCAATACCAATGTCATTTGGAATACTAGTAAAAAGACTGTTTATATCTAGAGTTGTCAGTAATAGGTCTTCTTTGTCAACTACATCATTCATAGCACCATTCAATTTTTCCAGAAAATCATCAGTATCCCCTTAACACAGAAGTGAAGGAGCTTAAAATCTGTTTAAATTCCTTCTCTACGTATAGGGATAAGTTTTCAGTAGCCCATCCCAGTCCTGAGATAATTGGACGTAGGGGAGGGTCTGTTAAATTTTTATGTATTTTTGGCAGACCATTGATGACTGGAATAGTTGGTTTAGGAATGACTAAGAACTCGTATAAGTCCATTTCTATTTGTCTATGTAATACCATATCTTGTAAATATGAATTGATCCTGTTAATTGCTTTAGTTATTTCAAAATGAGAAACTTCAATATAAGTTTTGGAATCCTGTAACATCGTCAGTATTTTGTTCACATACCATGACATGTCTAGCCTCACTATTGCACCTCCTTTATCAGCTGGTCTAAGTGAGATCAAATGGTTATGTTGTAAATTTGAGATAGCTGTTTTTTCTTCAGAAGTGACATTACAATAATGTCTAGTACCTGGATCTGATCTCAACTTCTCAACTTCATTAGTGCAAAGTCTTACAAATAGGTCTACTGCTGGATGTCCAATGGGAACAAAGGTACTCGGTTTCCTCAGTCTAGTCCTATCTATTGTTTGATGTCCAAAAATGTGCTTTAGGGTGATTTCATCCAAAATATTTCATATCCAGGACAAATTCATCTAAAGATGATCTAAATGAAGGAATAAAGGTTAAACCTTTTTGTAAAACTGAGAGTTCCGATGGTGTAATATCATGTTTGGAAAGGTTAACTACCAATGATTCCTCTCCGTGAACGGTTTCTTCCTTTTTCAGTCTTGACTTGGTAGTCGTTGTCCTCTGAACTGATGTTGTTTCAAAAAAATTGGTAAAGTGGTATTAGGTGGTAGATGTGAACCATTTCTCTTCGGTATGGTTCCTGTAGCTGATACTCCTGAAATATCACTACTATTATCATTATTTATTACAGCTTCTTGATTATCCTGTGGTAATAATGTATTTCGTTGTTCTTCATCTGGCATGGCGTTAGAGCTAGAACTACTATCCATAGGCAATTTTTTTCTCTTGTTGGTTATCAACTGTGGTCTCTGTTCATTCGATGTACCTTTTTTGGGCCATTCGAAGATTCTTCCTTGTTTAAAGTCATTAACATCTCTGTTAATTTTTTTTTATTTTCTGTTCTTTAATCTTAGATTCATATATATTAAGATTAAATGCTAATGTCTCTAACTTCTTAAATTGTTGATTGGATAATGTCATTAACTCTAATTCACTGTGTTTATCCTTTACTATCTGATCAATCCTCTCTTCCTCTGGTTTAAAGTAATCCAATAATAATATTATATATTTAAAGCTGGTTTCTATGTTTATTGCTTGCCAGCTTGCCAAAAGTCCTGGGTGTTGATTGCCATAGCTGGGCATGCATTTAACTCGCATTCCCCTTGGGATGACTTGATAGTGTATGCATGCTTCCAAATGGTATCTCTGCCACATTAACCTTTTTCGTTTAAATACCACAGATTCGACTTCTTGGAAGATGGTATCAAAACCAGCATTATTGCATTCTTCACCAGCTTCATCCAATATAATGGGTTCATTATTATCAAAGTGAAGATTCAATAGTGGATTCACAAAGTTACCAGTCTCTTCAGTGTTAGATCCATGCAAAAAACCCAAGCTGGCATGGTTAGATCTTGTTCTGTTCATGTTATCTTTTGCCATAAGCGTTGGGAGAAAAAAAGCAACTTACAAATGAACAAATAACTCCCAAACGCTAGAGATGGTCTGTCACAAAAACAGTCAATATTGGCAGAAAAAAGACAGAAAATCCACCCAAGGATGGCCAATCAACAAAATCCACAAATGTTCCAATTAAAATGCAGTCCTTTAATACGAATAAAACTTCGACTTGAAATAAAATGAAAAATAAAAAAGCTCAAAACTGTCCCTTGAAGATATCTGATAAGTGCTTTCGACTGTTGTCTCCCTCAGATTGTATAAGACACTAGGGACTTCCATTTCCTTTTATATATGAGGTTCTATACTGTTTGACCAATCACCATTGATGAATACTTGGCAACATCCAATCCTATCTTGTTATCTCAAGATTAATTTGCATGTAATCAACTCTACGCTTCTGTTTCCCGCCTTTATTGTGTATGTTAATTAGATGTTCCTGTCCTTCATTTTGATTGGATGTACATTGTATTATTGATGATAATGTGAGCAGAGTAAGTATTACTCTTCCATTTTCCTTTAATTCTCAAGACCAATAACAGGTGGCGCTGTTCTAAATGATGTGGTATCCATAAGTAAATAGAAGCATTCATAAATACTCCAAATATTAAACCTTCGAAGGAATTTATGAATAAAAAATATGAGGAAAATGATGTTGCTCGATAAGCAAGCAGTATAATATCCTTTGACAATGGTCAGAATAAATTTAGCCTTAATCAGGTAAAATTCACTTGTTACTATCATCAGACAAAATTCAAATTACAAGTTTGTCATATAGATGGTGCAGTAGTTTTGTTGTTATATACTTCTTCTGTTCTTAAATATGAAAGTAACTTTTATCATTATATTCTCTTCATTCCTTAATATAAGGATATATTCCTTTTATTAATAAAGATATGAAGAAGATGGTGTTGGCCAATGAGCGGGCAATAAAATGTCCTTTGACAAAAGCTGAAAAATGACTTTGGTCTCAGTCAGATAATGTTTACATAGTATTGTCTTTGTCAGTTGGTTTTAAAGTTGTAAATTTGTCACTGAAATATAGATGGCACAGTGGATTAATTACACTTTACATCTCCTGTTCTTTAAAACAGGTTTAAGGGGGACTATGCTATTTAAACCAGGGGGTTGGTCTGCCCTCAGGTTAATAATCCATTTTGTTTCTTTCAGCTCTGTCAAAGTCTCAATGTCCCCTTTGCGTGGACCAGAGAAAGCTCTATCAATGACTTTGAATAGAAACTTGTGATTTTTATTTATAACAACATGTTGAGCCAACGCATTATGTATTTCCTTGTTCTTAATATCCAGTTGATGTCTCTGTACCCTTCTTTTGAAGCATTGGTTAGTTTTTCCTATGTAGAATGATGTACAAACCTCACAGGTAGCTAAATATACAACATCCGAGGTTTCACATGTTGCTCTGATGTTGAAAATGTAGTCTTTCCCTGTAACCGGATGTGTAAAGTGGTTACTATCATCTATCACACAACAGATGTTACAATTCCCACATTTTGTTGATCCTTTCCATCCTATTATTGTATTTGGTGTCTGGATGTTAGTACATAATAACCTTATCATATTTTTCTTGTTTTTAAAACAAAATCTAGGTCTCTCTCCAACTATAGCTTTTAGATGTGGATCTTGTGTAAGCACTGGCCAAAATTGATTAATTATCTTAGTAATCTGAGCATTATCTGAACTATATGTTAGAGATAGTCTCACAAAGGTATCAATTGATCTTATTCTACGGTCGATTTGTAGATGATTTGTTTATCCTATAACCAAGAACATCATGAAGAATGAAACAAATAGGATTCACAAATGTTGCAATCGAGAAGAAAATAGAATTAAAGAAATAAATCTTTTGCGTAACAACTTGAAGGCCCATGGCTATAAGGAGAAAGATCTACAATCCAATGGAAATATAAGACAAAATCATGTTGAATCAATTGATACCTTTGTGAGACTATCTCTAACATATAGTTCAGATAATGCTCAGATTACTAAGATAATTAATCAGTTTTGGCCAGTGCTTACACAAGATCCACATCTAAAAGCTATAGTTGGAGAGAGACCTAGATTTTGTTTTAAAAACAAGAAAAATATGAAAAGGTTATTATGTACTAACATCCAGACACCAAATACAATAATAGGATGGAAAGGAAAGTACAGTTTTGTACCTACCATAAATGTAGATGTCCGAACAAGATAGCATCTGCAGTCATAACAAATGGGTTGTCCTGTCGTCAGGCAGCCCTTCGGTCGGCCGGATTCCAAAGTCTGGGTCCGGCTTCGGCTGATGTCGCACTTCACCCGACGTCATCTCTGCTGGTCTTCGGGTATAAAGGCATCAGCCGACGCCATTTTCATCAGTGTTTCTTGCCCCAGATGCCAATTGCCCTCTTGGAAAGCTAAATTTTGGATAAATGCCAATGTTTCCAAAATAGTAGAAGGCAAACACAAAAAATAAGCATGTATGTACATATATACAAACAAATACACCATAAGAGACTCCCCCCCCAGCTAGCTATTAGGAGGGTAAATACCCTAGGAGTACCACAGAGGGGAAGGAGGGTGGGTAATCCTGACTGCAGATGCTATCCTGTTCGGACATCTACATTTGTGGTCGGTACAAAACTGTACTATGTCCTTCAAGGATGCATCTGCAGTCATAACAAATGGGTAGAATACCATAGCCAAACTAGGGGAGGAGGAAGAAGGATTATGGTGTAGTTAGGATCCCTTGCAGTACAGCAGTGGCAAACCCTGCTCGGGATCTAGAGTATAGAGGTAAATTGTAATGCTTGGCAAATGTATGCACGGAGGTCCAAGTAGCCGCCTCAATAATGTCCTTGGTTGCCACTCCTCGTAAGAAAGCTGTGGTAGTGGCTGTAGCCCTTGTAGAATGAGGTCTTATGTTCTGTGGAATTGGTTTTCCATGGTAAGAGTAACAGAATCTTATGCAATTTCCTATCCATTTGGAGATTGTCTGTTTGGAAATTGCTTTTCCTTATCTTCATGTTGCATAGGCTACTAAAAGCTGGTCAGTTTTTCTATTACCTTTGGTTCTGTCCAGGTAGTAGCGTAACTGTCTATGTACATCCAAGGTATGCAGCAGTCTTTCCCCCCTGTTCTGTGGATTGGGAAAGAAGGTAGGTAGGTGGATTGCCTGGTTTAAGGACACTCTGGATACCACCTTAGGCATAAATGTAGGATTAGTTCTCATGGACACCCTATCTTGATGGAAGATTAGGAAGGGTTGTACTGCCATTAAGGCCTGTAGTTCCGAAACCCTCCTTGCTGAAGTAATTGCCAGTAGGAAAGCAGTTTTCCATGATAGATGTTGAAGATCTGCTGTTGCTGCTGGTTCAAATGGAGGGAGTGTCAATTTTTCTAGCACAAAGTTCAAGTTCCATGCTGGTAATGGTGGTTTCCTAGGAGGTTTTACATTCTTGATCCCTCTGAGGAACTGTCTGAGTAGAGGATGCGAAAAGACAGGTGGATCGAAGCTGTATTCTGCTGAAATAGCTGATGCATGTATCTTGATGGAGGAATAGGACAGGCCTGTATGTAGAAGCTCTGCCAAGTACTCCAGGATGTTAGCAATGTTTATGTTCGACACATCTTTTCCTCTTTCAGTGCTCCAAATGACAAACCTTTTCCATTTTCCTGCATAGTTCCTTCTTGTTGAAGGTCTGCGGGCTTCAAGGATAATGTCTTTAACCCTTTGGGATAGGTCTGGGTTAGTTGCTGCTATGTGATGTTCCAGGCAGTCAGTTGCAAGGTTTTTAGGTTTGGGTGCATGATGTTGTAGTTGTTCTGAGTTAACATCAAAGGCATCAGGGGTATTGACCACATTCTCCCCTGAGACATGCTCCTCAGCAATGGATACCAGTGTTGTCTTGGCCAATTCGGAGCTATCAGGATTATCCTTGGACGTTCCTCTTTGATTTTCAGTAGTACCTTGTGCATCAAAGGAAGAGGTGGAAATGCATATGCTGTCAGGCCTTTCCAACTGAAGGATAGAGAGTCCACCTTCCATGCAAGTGGGTGGTATGTCCTTGTGCAGAATTTTTTGAGCTGGTGATTGAGTGGGGATGCGAATAGGTCTATTTGTGGCATTCCCCATTTCTTTGTGATGGCCTTGAAGATGTCCGGATGTAGCATCCATTCGTGAGCATCCGAGGTGGTTCTGCTTAACATGTCTGCTAGGATGTTTTCTTTTCCCGGCACAAATATTGCCTGTAACTGGATGTTGTAGCTCAGAGCCATATTCCAAAGGTCCAGAGTCATTCTGCATAGGGGGTATGAATGAGTGCCTCCCTGTTTGTTGATGTACCACATGACTGTGGTGTTGTCTGTCCTTATCATTAAATGGCCTTCTTTGAGGAATGGTCTGAATTTCTGGATTGCTAGTTTTACTGCCAGCATTTCTTTTTGGTTTATGTGCAGGTGCAGCTGGTCTGGAGTCCACAATCCTTGTATGCATTTGTCCAACATGTGTGCCCCCCAGCCTAGGTCTGAGGCATCCGTTGTGACGGTTTGGCTTGCTTGAAAGTTGTGGAAGGGCAAGCCTGGGTTTGACTGGCATGCTTGAGCCCACCATAGGAACTCCTGTTTCAGGCATGGGATTAGTGGGATTTCGGTTTCTAAGCTGTGCCTGTGTTGAGACCATAAATTCTTTAGGTACCACTGTAGTTTTCTCATATGCAGTCTGGCATGTGGGACCAGGATTATGCATGATGCCATGAAGCCCAAGGCCTGCAGTACTTTTCTTGCTGTTAGTTTGTTCTGTTTTGTTAATGCCAAGAAGTAAAGAGGGAGTTGTTCTTGTTTTTCTGCAGTTAGGAGTGCCATTTGTTTTACTGTGTCCAATTCCGCACCCAATAATGTTCTTGTTTGGGATGGTATCAGTCTTGACTTTTTTAAATTGACTGTGTATCCCAGGGCTTGTAGTAAGCAAATGACTCTTTGTAAATCTGTTGTCAGCTTGCTTTTGTTGTCCGCTTGTAACAGGCAGTCGTCCAGGTATGGATAAATTTGGATTCCCTGTAGCCTGCAGTGAGCGATTACTGATGCCAGGCATTTTGTGAATACTCTGGGCACAGTAGATAAGCCAAAGGGCAATGCTGAGAATTGATAATGCTCTGATCCTGCAAGAAATCTGAGGTATCTTCTGCAATTTGGTCGTATGGGGACGTGCAGGTATGCCTCCTTGAGATCTAGAGTTACCAGCCAACACTCCTTGCCCAGCATGGGAAGAAGTTTCTGTAGGGTCAGCATTTTGAATTTTGGGACAATGATGTATGTGTTTAAGACGGACAGGTCGAGAATAGGTCTCCAACTTTTCTCTTTTCTTGGTACTAGGAAGAGTCTGGAGTAGAATCCTTTGCCCTGTTCTGTTATTGGTACTCTTTCCACAGCTCTCATCTTTGTTAATTGAGCTATCTGCTTTAGAGCTTCTGTTTTTTGATTTGGAGGTAGGTTTGGCATTCCTCTTTTTACTGGTAAGGTGTGGAAGTGGAACCTGTAGCCTTGGTCTATGGTTTGCAAAATCCACTTGTCTTTTGTGATATAGTGCCAATTTTCGAAAATAAGGCTAACTTTCCGCCTAAAGGTGCTGCTATTTGCTCCCTGGTAGGCGGTGTCAGAGCCAAGTCACTGTGTTTGTCCTGTTGCAGTGGCAGTGGTTGTGTCTGTGCCTCGGTTATTGCCTTGCCACTGTCGTCCTCTGTAGGCACCTCCTCTGGATTGATTTCTGCCTCTAGAGCGTCTATTCCTGCCTCTTTGAGATTTTGAGGAGTCTGGAAAGGACCAAATTTTGGCAGGCCAGTTCCTGCTAAACCTTGGGGGCTGAACCTGTAAGAAATCCTTAACTGTTTGTACAGATTTTGCCTTCTCTTCCATTTTCTTCATTACTTGCTGAACAGGTGTACCAAATAAACTGGCCTTATCCATAGGAGCATCTAACAGCTTTGCTTTAACATGATCCGGCAAGACCTGTTCTTTCAACCATGCATGCCTTCTTATCACTGTGCCAGTCATGGCTGATCTAAATGAAGCCTCCAGTGCATCATAGCCACATTTTAAAGAATGGTTACTAACCTGCTGAATGTTATTCACCATTTCTAAAACATATTTCTTATCTAAGGAGTCATCAGAGGACAGCTTCTTAGTTAACTGATCAAGCATAAACTCTTGGTATTGGATCATATGAAACTGACAGTTTAGAGCTCTAGCTGAGAGAGTAGCAGAGGTGTAAACTTTTTTCCCCCATCTCTCTAATGACCTGGATTCCCTTTCAGAAGGAATAGGGTTTTTTGCTGAAGTCGAGGCCACTGCCTTAGGCCCCTGGGATATAGTCTCAGGATCTGCAAGTGGGGCCTTGTATAGGTGGTGATGAGTGTCTGGCACCCCGTAAAATCTATCTGGTTTGGCAGGGGCTGGAGGTAAAGTATCAGGAGCAGTGCAAACATCATTAAATGCATCATCCACAACAGGCAGTACTGGAGGTATAGCTAAGGGCCTATGCTGTGGTAAGTGCAGAAAAGTCCTAAGCCTTTTCTTGAATCTGAGAAATCTTGTCCCTGCCATTGGAATTGTTCTCTCATGGCATGTAAGGTTTCTCCAAAGGAAAATTCCTCTGGTGGGGAGGCAGATGGAATGGATTCTTCAGCATCGGAATCTTCATAAGTATAAAAGGTGCCTCTGGCTTGTCTGTAATGTCTGAGTCATCCGAAGAATCATCAGAGGACACTGGCTCGGGGCTCTGCTCTAGGTCTCTTTCTGGGGCTGAGAGGCCCTGTCTGGGTGAGATTGGGATCCTCTAATTAAGGATATTAAATCCTCTGCCAGAGTAAGCATTTGTGAACTAGAAGAGGGCCTGTGTGAGGGGGCTTAACAGGCACTGATTTAACAGTTTTGGCTGCTTTAGCCCTGGCAAAGGCCTTAATAGACATGGCTGCAGGAGGCCTAGCAGCACCACGTGCTGGGGTAGAGACATCCAAAGGGATGGTGTCTGATAAATCACTAGGAACCACAGTAGTAGGCAAAACTTCAGAGGCCGATTCAACTAAGGTAGCAGGAGCCTCAGTAGTAGTCATGGATTCGGCTGAAGGTTGACCGGTTTTCTCGGTTTCGGCCGAAACCGAGACACTCGCGGCTTGCTTAACCGTGGTTTCGGCCGAAACCGTGGACCGCGAGTGTCGGTCTTTTTCTTTGTGTTTTTTAACAATTTGGGTAGTCGGAGGATCCAACGGCATAATGTACGCAAAATCTGAGCCGAAAAACTGTTCAGCAAACTCCGACCGACGCCTAAGCGTCCGTCGGTTGAAGGAAGCACAGGCTGAACAGGCTGCTACGTCGTGGTCTGGGCCTAAGCAAGGCAGGCAGTAAGAGTGGAAATCTTTATGAGGTATTTGTTTCCCACAAGTTAAACAGTTATTGACTTTTTCTGACATCGGCTGAGGCAAGAAAGAGTCCCCAACGGGGTACTTAGCTTTTTAGAAGTCTTCGAAGAAGTATTCGGTAGTAGTAATCTCTGGATCTGACCGACCGGCACTTGTGAACAGCTTCTGCTTCGGGCGCCACGCGGCAAGAAAGACTGGGGAAAATGGCGTCGGCTGATGCCTTTATACCCGAAGACCAGCAGAGATGACGTCGGGTGAAGTGTGACATCAGCCGAAGCCGGATCCAGACTTTGGAATCCGGCCGACCGAAGGGCTGCCTGACGACAGGACAACCCATTTGTTATGACTGCAGATGCATCCTTGAAGGACATCAACAAAATGTGGGAATTGTAACATCTGTTGTGTGATAGATGATAGTAACCACTTTACACATCCGGTTACAGGGAAAGACTACATTTTCAACATCAAAGCAACATGTAAAACCTCGGATGTTGTATATTTAGCTACCTGTGAGGTTTGTACATCATTCTACATAGGAAAAACTAACCAATGCTTCAAAAGAAGGGTACAGAGACATCAACTGGCTATTAAGAACAAGGAAATACATAATGCATTGGCACAACATGTTGTTATTAATAAAAATCACAAGTTTCTATTCAAAGTCATTGATAGAGCTTTCTCTGGTCCACGCAAAGGGGACACTGAGACTTTGACAGAGCTGAAAGAAACAAAATGGATCATTAACCTAAGGGCAGACCAACCCCCTGGTTTAAATAGCATAGCCCCCTTAAACCTGTTTTAAAGAACAGAAGATGTAAAGTGTAATAAATCCACTGTGCCATCTATATTTCAGTGACAAATTTACAACTTTAAAACCAACTGACAAAGACAATACTATGTGAACATTATCTGACTCAGACCAAAGTCATTTTTCAGCTTTTGTCAAAGGACATTTTATTGCCCGCTCATTGACCATCACCATCTTCTTCATATCTTTATTAATAAAAGGAATATATCCTTATATTAAGGAATGAAGAGAATATAATGATAAAAGCTACTTTCATATTTAAGAACAGAAGAAGTATATAACAACAAAACTACTGCGCCATCTATATGACAAACTTGTAGTTTGAATTTTGTCTGATGATAGTAACAACAAGTGAATTTTACCTGATTAAGGCCAAATTTATTCTGGCCATTGTCAAAGGATATTATACTGCTTGCTTATTGAGCAACATCATTTCCTCATATTTTTTATTCATAAATTCCTTCGAAGATTTAATATTTGGAGTGTTTATGAATGCTTCTATTTACTTACGGATACCACATCACTTAGAACAGCGCCGCCTGTTATTGGTCTTGAGAATTAAAGGAAAATGGAAGAGTAATACTCACTTTGCTCACATTATCATCAATAATACAATATACATCCAATCAAAATGAAGGACTGGAACATCTAATTTACATACACAATAAAGGCGAGAAACAGAAGCATAGAGTTGATTACATGCAAATTAATCTTGAGATAACAAGATAGGATTGGATGTTGCCAAGTATTCATCAATGGTGATTGGTCAAACAGTATAGAACCTCATATATAAAAGGAAATGGAAGTCCCTAGTGTCTTATATGATCTGAGGAAGACAACAGTCGAAAGCGCTTATTGGATATCTTCAAGGGACAGTTTTGAGCTTTTTTATTTTTCATTTTATTTCAAATCGAAGTTTATTTGTATTAAAGGACTACATTTTAATTGGAACATTTGTGGATTTTGTTGATTGGCCATCCTTGGGTGGATTTTCTGTCTTTATTCTGCCAATATTAACATAATAATGTGGCCACCACAGCTGAGACACTGCTGGGAAAATGACAAGGAGAGAAGTCACATGACTGATAAACACAGTGACACAGCAGTTTCCTACAAATGAAAATTGCGTTCACACTTCAAAGCATTAATGGATATTGTATACCACTTTTACTTAGTCAGAAACAGACAAGAGAGGTTATAGTATATTCTTCTAGCAATTATGTAGCACTAATTTAGTGAATATAGGGAGTATTTTATTCTCAAGCACTTTATTCCTAAGAGGTTGCACAGAATATTACAGTCAGAAATATTCAGTGTTAAGAACACCTGCAATTAAACTGAAAAACCCTTATATGACATGACTAATGACACAAAAGAATTGCATGAGTTTAAAACAGTGCAATGTTAACAGCAGAATGACATTACAAATGATTAAAAAGAACTAAAATACAGTTAAACAAGAAATAAAAATACAAGGATCTAGACATTACTTGGTGGCAAAAAATTGTAAAGTTCTCAACAAGCAGGCATTCACTTTTAAACTATGCTTTTTTGCACTATTTAATATATACTATTCATTGGTTTTATTGATATTACTAATTACTATAAATGTCACAACTGCTTTGTACATAAATGTCAAGAGATTACAGTGCTCCTTAAAGTTAGTGCGGGACAGTGGTTCATTTTAAACTAGACAACATTGCTTATTTGAAAATGTTTTACCCTGACTGATCACACGAGGGGAACTGAAAAGCAGGAATATAAACCTGCAAAGTAAGGGGTTAATTTGGCTTTTCAAGGGAAAAAAAGTTGAAACAACAAGCTGAGCTCATTCTTCCTGTAGGAAAGTGCAGCAAACTTGGATAAGTCCTTATAGTACATACATTTTACTGATACAATTAAAACATTACAAAAAGATTCAAAGGCTTCAGTGAACATAGGTACACAGCAGCAACATAAGAAAAAGTGTCAGAAAACATACGTGTTTATTCTTTTCTTCTTATTTGAAACAGCAACACAGTATTTTTTTCTGAAAACTTTTGAAATGTATAACAAAGGATAAGAAACAGAAAACAGGCGTAATATAAATGTACATTTCTGAGTACAGGCAGAATGCTTAACTTTTCATCCTTTGTGATACAGACCTTCACACTGACAGGGCACTGTATTACTTATAATGTAAATAAACTGGTTTTGTTTGCACAAGGTGTGTTTCAGTGCTTCACCCAGAACTGCAGACAGCCAAATCACATTTTCCTAAAGACTTACAGTAACGTAAGTTCATTAGTTGGTTTACCCAAGCATACAGGCTTAAAAAATTTTATAATGGAACACTGACTGACATAATTTGTAAACAGATATATAGAAGTCTGTTTCTGCTTCTTCTCAGTCATATCATTAATACTACTACCAAAATGGAGGAATACATGGCAGCAATAAATACAAGGTACATTCTTACCATATCAGTTGAGCTATGAGGGGATACTCCTTGATGGTTCATTGAATGGCTTCAACAGGCCACCATTCGGGAGAAATCTATAAAGATACACTCCTGGGCATATCCAGATATTCACAAAAACACACTGAAGTGCTGTGATGTGATGTGACAGCTATTTAACTGTCTGCACCCTCCAAGTTTGCCACATATCCCCATGTCACCACAAAGAACCTTTGCATACCAATTTTATACCCACATCATTAATCAAGTGATATGAACCATATGTTTACCAATTTGCATAAAAAGCCTGCCAGTCAGGGCTGGTACACAGACACATCTGTAAGGGAAGAAAATGAGGGTTTTCTCTTAAAGCAACTAATACAGTAAGAAGGTGATTACCCTACTAGCTGTCATGCTTTAAGTGAGCTAGTTTTCAGCTCCTCACTGTTAAACTGCCAGAGTCTAAGATCCATGTGTTCAAGTTGGCAATCAGTGCTTGCCATTTAAAAATCACTTCTTGTGCAGTTCGTACTTGTGTTCTGCTAGTTACATTGTGTTGATCTTTTTTTACCATGACTATGTGACTGTCGCGTTAGTACTTTTAAGCAAGGGGAAGATGCAAGGCGACTTGATCCACTGCAAGAATGTCTCTTATTGATCTCTCATTAGGCTGAAGGTTCATTTTTTATTTTAATCTGGTTACAGCTTATGCTAACTGTATTTCAAATAATTGCCAGGGAAGCAAAAAAGTGTTACCATATCCAGTTCTGAGGACACTGCTTGATGGATTCTTAGTTGAATGAATGCAAGACAATATATATGATGGTACAAGGAAAGAGGACCATGCCAGTATACACCACTGAGGATAACAATCTGAGTCCTGCACTAGTGTTTTTTGCAGCAGAGGCTTAATTTCCAGTGTCTTAGTGGAAACCATAATGCTTGGTGAAGTTGAGCACTGAAGACCAACTTCCACAAATTTTTGCAATACAGACATTCCTGAAGCAAGCGCTGGTGAACAGACATTCTTCTAGTGGTGTCAGCTTTGAACACAGCATTTGTCAGGGGGCAGACAGTCATACACTGGAAAAAGGCAATGCAACTGGCATCTCATATGTGAAATGTTTGGTAAATGTGAGCCCTTCTGTTTCTGGTAAAAAAGGTGATATACAACAGGTCAAATTTTTAAAAATTCTGCATCTGTTTCAAGTAACACCTAAGCTGATAGTTCACATTCAGGATAGGAATGCCTCTCTCTCTGCCTCCTGGTTTCTTTGCCTGCAAAGAAAACTTCAGGAAATTCTGAAACCAGTTTTGGAAAGAGTGTGTGCACTACAAAGGGAGATATGAGCAACAGAAAATATCCCTTAAGAAAATATTGGCAGCTGTATTTAACAGGAATGAGCCTTCCAGGGAAGAAATTGGGCTGAGTTGGAGGGGAGGCTGGAAGGTGGCAGTGAGGGCACAGTTAATAGCCAAAGGAATGAGAAACATATTGTACGCAAAGTAATGAAATTCAAGGAGGTGGCAGAAAAGAAATGTATAAAAAGTAATATTGAAAAGAGGTTGGAGAAGGAAGAAATAAGACTGAAACTTTGTTATAGGCTATCAAAACAGTGTACAATCAGAGACTGTTCTGATGACAAAGGATTACTGACAGATGGAAGGCATAATGACACAATATTTATAATATGTTTTTTTAAGGAGGAGAAGATGAGACTTGAGATACTAAGACTGAAGGACTGGACTGGAGGGGATTAATTATTATATAGGAGATCCTTGTACAGAGCAATTCAGGAAATTCTATTCTACCTTCTATAAGAGTTAAGGGGAATGATAAATCATGGGGGTACAGTGCAATGAAAAAGAGGAAGTTAGAGGTATACCAAAGAGAAATGTTGGACAATAACATAGCAACAGAAAGTACAGACAACAGATGAGTTACTGTAAACAAGACAGTTGGTAGAGATGGTATCTCAGCTCATTTCCATATGAATGAGGAATTCTGAATGCTGGCAAATTTAGACAGATATCACTTATTACTATAGACTAGAAGATATCAAGTGAGGTTCTTCCAAAGAGAGTTGAGAAGGATCTTCCCCATCTATTTTACCAGGTAAAGATTTTTTTTCCCAGTAAGTGAAAATGTAGATAACCAGTGACATTTAGTGGCATTTCTAGAAAGTCAGGGGCTTCAGATCCTAACAGCTGAATAAATGTTTTCTGTTATAAAGAATACTTTTGATAGGATATCTTAGGAGCAGATGTGGCTTGAGGTACCGGAATGCTTGGTGGCTGCAGCCCCCCACCATTTAAAAAAAGTTTAATTAGTGATTTTTACACACTAGTAGCAGTTTGCACTTCAAACTAGTGTGTAAAGTTGAAGATGCAATGTTACACAGAACTCGGGAGTTGTGCACATGCATGCTCGAATTCCGCTTAAAAAAAAAAATGTTGCTGTACTGATGCCCAGAAGTCATTGCGGTATTAACCACAGGAAACTAGAAGCAGATTGTACTGTTAAGTCAGCAGCCTGTCACTTAAACTGAGTGCATGACGTGACTGCTGATGACTCCTGTTACTCTCGCATTCTCTTCCCGTGCTTTAAAGCATGGTTAAATTGCAATGGAGAGAGAGAGAGAGAGAGAGAGATGAATGAGAGAATAGGAAAAAAAACATGGAAATCATTAAAATTTGTAATCTATTGATCACATTAGTGCTTAAGGTAAGAGAAACCTAGGATTCCTTGGCAAGGAAGGCTATTTTTTTAAATGAACCCCCTCCAAAAAAAAAAAAAAAATCATTACGTTCTGAATTTTTTTTTTTTTGGCAGGGCCAACCCAATACTTTCTGCATTTTTTCCTGACAGAGTCAACCAGATACTTTCTACTTTTATTTATTTTTTCCCCTTGCAGGATTAACCAGATAATTTCTATATTTAATTATTTCCTGGCAGGGTTGACCAGATTCTTTTTAAATGGTGTAGAGGAGTATAAATTTAACATCCTGGGCCTGGAGTCTGGGAGGGTCAACCAGATAGTAATAGAAGGCAGAATTTACAGTGAGCTGGCTGGTTTGGGGGGTTTTGTGATGTTTCTCTAACAATACCCTGGCACAGTCAACCAGATGCTAGTAGGTGGTGTATGTGTTTTGTGGGCTGTTGATGACTTTCTGTTTTTTTTTTTTTAAATATAATATTCTGGCAGGATAACCAGATACTAGGGGGAATGTGTTTTGGGGACTGTTGATAACTTTGCTTTTTGAACATAATACATTGGCAAGGTCAACCAGATACTAGTATTCTATGTGTTTTGGGGCTGCTGGTGACATTCTTTTTTTATACAATATACTGGCAGCATTAACCAGATACTAGGGAGGCAATGTGTTTTGGGGACTGTTGATGATTTTCTTTTTTTAACATAATACACTGGAAGGGTCACCCAGATGATAGTGGTCTATCGGTTTTTGGGGGCTGTTGATGAGTTTTTTTTAACATAACATCCTGGCAGGAGTCAAAGAGATACTAGCTAAGCAGTGTGTTCTGGGGGGCCATTTGTGCATGACATCTATTTTTTTAACCTAACATCTTTTTTCAGGGTTACTCAAGATACATTAGGATGGTTTGTCAATGTTTTGTTGTTGAAACAAACTCTGCTCTTGCATGAGTAAAGTGTGTATGGGTGAGCTGAAGTAAGATCACGTGCAATTTCTTGACTATGTGAAGTGAAAGAAATACAGTAGTGTAACAATGGTCTTTTATTTTCATTATTTTAAACCTTGTAGGCTCAAAGCAGATTCTCTGGGTAGGCAGTTGGGATGGGGACAATACCTATGTGCAAATGGAATTAATGCAGTTTTGGCTCGCTTTGCAAGAGTAATGTGCATTTGAGTGAAGTGAGATCGACCACCAGCTCTGAACTCTTGAGTATTGCTTATGTGAAAAAAGAATACTTACCTTGATGGCAGTGTCGTCTTTTTTGTTGTTTTTTTTGTTTGTTTTTAACCTCGCAAGATCAAATCAGACACTGTGGGTGGAGTAGGCAATGGAGATTGGGGCTATACATGAATAAAACAAATGGCCCTGCTGTTTACTGCTATTATAATGACAGCTTTGTAAAACTGTAATACTTTTCTGTCATTTTATGATGAATGTAAAATTTGTTTGTTTGTGTCTTTCGGCTTTTCCAGGTTAGGGGTCGCCACAGCGGAACTCCGGTCCGCTAATGATCGGCAGTTGATTTTTACGTACCGGCTTGCCAGGCCTGACGCACAACCTTCAACGAAGGTACGCCCATTAACGCATGTCTCCACGCAGAAGACGCTCTAGCTGAGAATCGAACCAGACAGCGTCTTACTATGATGAATGTAAAATAATTAGCAAATTTTTCATATTTGCTCATGTATATACCGAATGTTTGTTTAAAATGTTTCTAACATGTTGGAGCTTTTGTCCCTGGACATATACTGAAAAAGTTTTTTTTTTTTTTTTTTTTTTACTAAAGCCAGTATCAGAAACCAGAGTAAACAAAAGTAAAATAAATAAAATTAAATATGTACCTGGCTGTAACACCCAAACTGTGACTAATGTTTTTGTCAACAAAATGAAAATATGCAACCTAACTTACTATTATTTAAACTTTAATCCTGACAGGTAAAAAGCAGCTACTTTAGTTGGGTAATGGGGGTGTTTATGAATAAAATGAGTTGACTGGCCTTGCTGTTTACTGTTGTAATTGTGGCTTTGCAAGATTAATGTGTATCTGGGTAAAGTCAGCTGTCATACAAGGCTGTAACTACTGCTTCTATCCAACAGAGTAAATTAATGCAACAACTGCTAGTTTTGTTTTAATCCTGGCAGGGTCAAAGCAGATACTTTAGGTCGGCAATTGATATGATGGCTGTTTGTGGATAAAATGTTTGGCACTGTAGCTTTGGTGTAATATTTCTGCCTTTGCAGGACTAATGCACCCAAATAAGACAGAATTCAAGCTGTGACTATTTGCATGCATCAATTCAATACAGTAAAGAAAACATTGTCACTAATGCTGGCAAGGCCAAAACAACCTACTTTAGGTAGGTAATGGGTATGGGGAGTGGTCTGTGAATGAAATGAGTGGTCCTACTATTTATTGTTATAATTCAGCCTTTGCAAGACTGCTGTGCATTTGGGTGTAGTGAGGTAGAGTTAGTACACGTGCTGTTGTCTTTTTTTTATTATTTTTTTTTTTTAACTTTCTAGGTTCAAACCAGGTATGGTGGGTAGGCAATTGGGATGGGGGGCTATGTCAGTATGAGAATGCAATGCATTGCTGTCTACTGTTGTAATTCTAACTATTCAAGACTAATGTGTATGGGGGGTGAGGGGTAAGCACACAGGCTGTGACTACTGTCTCTGTACAGCAAAAATTAAAGTAACACAAATCTATTACTATTTTAACGTTGGAAGGATCAAAGCAGAAACTGTAGTGGGCGATGAAATGACTGGCCCTGTTTTACTCTTTTAATTCTGCCATTGCAGGACTAATGTGTATTTGGGAGAAGCAAGATGGAATACGAACTGTGACAGTGTGTGCATCAAAAATACATTAATAAAAGCATTATTATTATTATTTTTAAAGCTGGCGAGGCCAAACCAGATACTTTAGGTAGGTCATGGGCATGGGGGACTACTAATGAAATGAGTACTGTACGTAAAGCTGTACTGAAAATGTAAACAACGGTGGCACTTAATCATTTCTGTAATATGTTTACTTCAGGGTTTCTACCACCACAACACCAGAATGAATGAGCAGACTGTTACAGTGGCCTGTCTAAAATCGATTAATATTAAAGACTTGACTTTTAGGAATCAACAGGACTGGAAGACCCGCACCTGATCTCAGGATGGAGTCTCAACTTAAAAGTAGGTCAAGAACATATACACCCAACTTCAGCAGCTCAGTCATTGACAAGCACACCTGGATCTGTGGGTGTGACGAAGCAAGCAGTCCATACTGTTTCCCATGTTTATTGTTCAGTGGAGAGGATGTCTGGACATCAAAGGGTGTGAATGACCTGAAGAGAATGGTAGAAAAGTCTTGAAAGCATGAACAGTGTGCTAAACATTTTGACAAACAAATCAGTCTAGCAATGTTGGGAACTGTGGATATTAGGTCTCAGGTAAGTACAGGATATGAGTCATCAGTGGAAAGACACCAAGAAAGTGGAAGAAAACAGTCATGTTCTATCGCTTTTAACTGACTGCATCAAGCTGTGTGCTGAAGAAGTAGCTTTGAGACCATGATGAATCAGACGACTCACTGAGTGCTGAAATGCTCCGCAGACTGGTAGACTTCACCTGCAGGATTGATCGGAAGTTGGCTGGACACATAAAAACTTCAACTGTTTTTAAAGAAACATCAAAAACTATTCAGAATGAACTCCTGGACTGCATGCTAACAATATGCAGAGAATAAATAAAACAAGACAGTCATACTTCAAAAGTTGTAACAGTAATTGCAGATGAAACCATTGATGTTGCAGGGCTGTAGCAAATTGCCATTGTGTCCATTATGTTGTCAATGGCCAGGTGCTGGAATGTTTTTGGGGATCTTTTATACCACCTGGACAGAATGCAGATCATATTGCTGGTTAAAGGAAGTAGTGGGTGATCAACATGAACAAGTGGTTGCTCAGAGTTATGATGGTGCATTTGTTATGAGTGGAATTCAGCATGGAGTCCAGGCCATCATAAGACAGGAATTTAAATATGCTTATTATGTACACTGCTATGTTCAACAACTTAATTTGGTAATGCAAAGAGCCACACTACATAATACTGAAGCAAAGGCATTTTTTAACTCTTTGTGGAATTCCAGCTTTTTTCTCATATTCATTTCAAAGACAAGCTGCCTGGAGAATACAGCAGCATGACACATGCCACAAACATCTGGAACACAGTGGAATTTTTATATCCATACGCTAAATGCAGTGAATGAAAACTTAGACTTGCTGTCAAGAGTGTTTTTATTATTTGTACAAGTGTCTTACATCTGCTGCAGCAACTGTACTGGAAGCAAAAGGGCTACTGCGAACACTTGAAGATGATGAATTTAAGTTTACTATCATACAATGCCCCATGTTGACATTCTGTACAGAAAAATTCAGTGTCATACTACAGATGCAAACACAGTTGAAAAGGGCGTACATATATTTTTGAGTGCAATTGACAGTGTCAGATCACATACTGAAAGCACTGCAGAACAGTACCTACAGACAGAGAACATCCTGGCAAGACATAGACGAGGGCCATCAAAAGTCTAACCATTGCAACACACAGGCCATCAAAAGTCTAACCATTGCAACACACATGGTCGATTGCTGCAAAAGAAGTGTGTGATGTCATAAAGTTCCAGGCAACATCACAATTTGAACAAACTGGGCATATTCAGGCTTCTCAGCTGCTACTGCCTGAAAATTTTCAACATACATAAAAGAGTTTCCAGAATTTCTCTACACAGCAACAAAAGAAAACTGTCCATTCCTGTTGAGGGGACAACTTAGAACAGAACTTGGACTGGTGTATCTCCTTGAAGACTTTGCAGCAAGTGGCAGTGCAGTCAAGATGTTAAAATTCTTGGTGGACGACTCATTAACCAGTGTGTTTTTTGAGATTTACAATGTGTTGTTGATGATAGCCACCACACCAATGTCAACTGCTGAGGCAGAAAGGTCTTTCTTAACAATGAAAAGAATTAAAAAGTTTCTTCATATTACCATGGGGCAAGAAAGAATGAATGCATTGTCTATGATTTCCATAGGAAAGGAGTTAACGTGGAGTATTCAACCAAAGAGTTACTGATTTGTTTGCACAAAATAAAGAGAGATAAATGGACTTTATCTACAAGTACAAAACCTGAGAAATACCCAGAGGAACACAACAGATGTACTTATAATATACTATATATATATATATATATATATATATATATATATATATATATATCGACATATATATATATATATATATATATATATATATATATATATATATGTATATATGGTAATATACTACAAGTATACTATAAGTATTTATTTGGTATCAGCATTACGTGAATACTGTGTTTGCTTGGGAAACCTGAAATGGTCCCTTTTGTGTGTCCAGAAAAATCAAATCCAGTATGACCTCGTGTTCAAGACCAGACCACAGCTTGTCTTCAAAGTACAAATTACTGTTTGCAGCATACTGCATAGGTTAGTCTTCAAACCAACCTGTATACATGTAGTAATGTCCTCTGTCTTCCAGCTGTGGTAACTATAATTGCAAATTGTATGGACTTTGAGATCATCTTACTGTCTCTCAGAATCACTAGCACATTAGGCACTGGAGTGACCCTGAATTGTGAATAATTAAGAAAGTACAGTGAGATCTCCAAATCTTACTTTTCATCCGGCATGTACAAAATGCAGATTACTTCATACAGTATGCTGTATGTTTACTATATCATGTGTAGTCATAATAGTTTCATGCAGTGAAGACCAATACATTTTTCACTGATTAGAGGTGTGACAGCAGAACCTAAACACCTAACTAGCTCTGAAATGCACTTTAGTCTAGTACTGGTTGGTAGGCTATTCAGCACATGCAATAGTGACTGAGCACTTATTTTATGTAAAATGGTAAGCGTGGTCAGGGTTGATCCCACTGTAACATAGCTTCGCTCTTTTCTAGTTGGCAACACCCATTCAGCTGTCTCCTGCAGGTCCCCTTTGATTTGAAGTCACCAGCTGCCACTGCTTAGAGGTAACACCTTGAAGCTTTAAGAAGTTTTGTGATCATTTTTTAGTTGGATTTGTTCTATTTTTTTCTAGTGCAAATTTCTAAATATTCATAAATGGAGGTTTGTCTGGAATGGGAGAAAGTAAGAGGGTGGACGTGACAGAGCTATCCCCTCTCTTTTTCTCTCTCCCCTGGTCTTTTTATTGATGTGACTGAAGAGCTTGTGGAAAGGAACAGGAACTGCCACTAAGAGTCAGATAAGGAAAAGTGAGATAGAAGTGCCTTCCTTCAGTTTACAGAAGTTGTTGATGACTAAGAAAGTTGATATGGTCATAGGGATGTACTTTCTAATTGTAAAGCTTTTGAAGTAGAGTTAAGGATACAGTGTAATGATGGAGTAGAGTCAAACATACGGTGTAATGATGAAGTAGAGTCAAGGATACAGTGTAATGATGAAGTAGTGTCAAGGATACGGTGTAATGATGACGTAGAGTCAAGGATACGGTGTAATGATGAAGTAGAGTCAATGATACGGTGTAATGATGAAGCAGAGTCAAGGATACAGTGTAATGATGAAGTTGAGTCAAGGATACGGTGTAATGATGAAGAAGAGTCAAACATACGGTGTAATGATGAAGTAGAGTCAAGGATACGGTGTAATGATGAAGTAGTGTCAAGGATACGGTGTAATGATGAAGCAGAGTCAAGGATACAGTGTAATGATTACGTAGAGTCAAGGATACGGTGTAATGATGAAGTAGAGTCAAGGATACGGTGTAATGATGAAGTAGTGTCAAGGATACGGTGTAATGATGAAGTAGTGTCAAGGATACGGTGTAATGATGAAGCAGAGTCAAGGATACAGTGTAATGATTATGTAGAGTCAAGGATACGGTGTAATGATGAAGTAGAGTCAAGGATACGGTGTAATGATGAGGAAGAGTCAAACATATGGTGTAATGATGAAGTAGAGTCAAGGATACGGTGTAATGATGAAGTAGTGTCAAGGATACGGTGTAATGATGAAGTAGAGTCAAGGATACGGTGTAATGACAACGTAGAGTCAAGGATACGGTGTAATGATGAGAAAACTGTCTTACTAAGGCTTGGTATGAGAAAGGGAAGTGGCCCAGTACAAAACATTAGAGAAGCAGAGTATCCAAAGTATTTAGAGTTAGTAACAGATGATACACAAGAAGAATCTATAGTAACTGGAAGATCTCTTACTAAACAGAAATTTATTACAAAGCTAGCCACATTCACCACTCTGAGAAAATAAAAGCAATGAAGGTAATGATCCTACCCAGTATCTGCTATATGGTGCATAACATTCAATGAGCTGTCACCGACCTAGTCATCTGCAAACACAGGAGTTCACCAGAGAGAGAGAAAAGATGGTATCCAGTGGTAATGCATAAATACATACACAAATTGGGAGACTTACCTACTAATTTTAATTACTCAGCATTCAACTTAGCACAAATTGTTAGGCTGGCTTGAAAGTACCAACAAGAGGAAGAAAAGAGACAGACAGGTAATTGGGTATCATCAGCCACATTCAACTTGGATAGGCAACTGGAATACAGAAATGCTGGAGAGATGGAAAAAGGAAATGGTCACTTGGACCTAAGGTGGGCCAAAAAGATCACACATGTGTTAGCAGCATGGTGCATGGCTGCCTGCTCTAGCCATTCGGGCATAGTTGTATGAAAACATATACCATCTCGAATTCAAAGAGGCATGAGTCAGGGTGCATCCAGACTGCAAAGGTACACCTATAATAACTCTCTCTATAAAGAGACCATGCAGGGAACCTCAGACCTCCCCATTAGAAACTCTTCAAGGCATTCTGGGGGATGGAAGAGAGATTTAAGGCCAACATAGATGGTTCCTCATTAATTTACCAACATCTCCAGAGAGAAGGCAATCTGTAACAGGAGGAATGGACAATACTAGACTCATTATATTTATTCCTCTCCCTGCACTCACAATCAGTACTGTGCAAAGGCAAGCACGCAAGGGAAGTCCAATGAGTGTAGGGGACACAGAACTGGCAGTACGAGTATGTCCACCATTCAAAATTGTGTTGGATAGATGACCTGCTCTGCTATCTGTTATGGTATCAGACTACAATTTGTACCAGCAAAGTCCTGGAAGAGAGACTCAAAACACAAAACATCACCAACAGTAACATGAACTGAGATCCAAATTGTGTGAACACCCAAAAAAAAAAAAAAGCAGGCTTGGGGTCATCCATTCATTTAACCAGCATATCGTATCACTGTGTGCATCAGTATAGGCAAAAATGTGCCCCAGCTGTGGACTGTTTAGGACTTTTCAGCAAAGTGGCTAGTCAATAACCCACCAAGGAAGGTCTCACATGTTAGATCTTGCTATTCTGTACTTAAAAAGAGCTGTTTCATGTCATGATTTAAAATGAAATATATGTGCAAGAGCATGCCAAACTACACACTGTGCAGAATTAGGGTTCTGATCACAAGCCTTTCTCAAGCTTTACTTCTCAGTGCAGAAGGAGACCAACCCTTTAGTCCCATAGACAGTGGTTGTGCTTAATCTGCCTTTTTTTTCTTTTCCAGCTAGGGTAATCATGATATGTAAGCTACATTAGAAAACAAAAGGACAATTTAATATAGACATTTAAGAGAATGTTTCCTCTCCGTGCCATTATCACATGTGATGCTTAGGTAGATAGATGTAATGCAAACAGCAGTATTAAAACAGACCTGTGTGGAGATTACACTGAGTCAGCATATTTCTCCTTTGCTGCACTCTCTCTTCTTATTACCAGTGCACAACTTCTGAACAAAACAGACACATTTCAAACAGGAAATAACATTTTTCACAAAATAAATTTATTTTAAAATCAGTTGCATGCTGTTCTGTAGGTATATTACTTACATGGTCTGTAATATATAACAAAGGAAAGAGACTGCTACACAGTAAAAAAAACACAAGATAAGGCAAAGAAGTTATATTGGCTGGAGGAAGTTTAACTTTAACATAATTCATAAATAAATTTAGGTAGTAACTCAATGTACCACCCCATTTTAAAACAGTCACAATCCATAAACAAATTTAGGTGGTGACTCAGTGTAACATCCCATTTTAAAACAGTCTTGCACACCATGTAACTATATAAATTATCCACCACCAAATACACTACTAATGGTTTGAGTTTAGTAATAGCTAAATAACACTTCTGAAAAAAATCATCACATCATCAGACTCCTTTTCTTTCCTTGTAAGCCAACCCCCATATATGTCATGTATAAAGAAACCACAACATGACTACGTTTCTCTCTGCTTACTTTATGCTAACTGATTTTACAGCTTCTCCAACTACTATTTGTCTTTCTGTGAAATCTTACATTTTTTTTTTCACGCTTTTCTTCAAACTGGTTACATCATTCAGGTATGTGTTAGTTCCTGCAATCAGTGAACAAGGGACATGTAATTACATACAAGACATTTATAAAAATAATTTTATCAGATTTCCAATTTAATAAATGTTTGAAAAGCCTACTTAGCATCATGAAAGGTATATTTTTCCTGAGAGGACTGAAAAGCCAGTCAGTTAAAACTTTCAGTCATAGATGACTAACATCACATTTCAGCCAAAGAATGTGTGAAGCAATATGTGAGGCTACAATTCATTGACTGAGTGAAAAGCAAATAAATCAGCTTCGTTTCCCTGCTTAATATTCAAATGTACCTTACAAACCTGTTTGGGAGATGTCCAGTAAATCAATTAAGTGCAGTACATGAGAAACATAAATGGACACTTCTACTAAATGCAAATAACATAGTACAGCACAGTAATTCCACTGTAATGAGGAGGAAGGGCCACATAAGATATACCACACTGAAATAAATAACAAATACTGACAAAGCACTTTAGGAACATGAAGATATGGCTGTAAAATGAAATCATGGCATCTTGACAGCATCCATCAAGCTACTTTTGGGGTGCAAACAATCAGAAGTTATATGAACACTTTAAAGTAAACTAGCTACTTTATTCCTGTAAATAAGCTCAATATATAATGAAAATATCTGTTTTGGGTGTGCCTTTCTTTTAACATCACTTACACTAAATAGAGTAATTATTTAATTCTGATATCAGTACTGAGCCAGTTGCTGTAAACTCCCAAGAATCTCCTGAAAAAAAATGTAGTCATCGATTGTACAAGAAAAAGTACAAAGGAATAGTCCAGATAAAATCACTTTAGCAATAAGTAGGAGACTCTCTGTCTTGCTCTGATACCCTCCCTGTGGGAGGACTGTACAAGGGGAACATACCAACAACAGTGATAAAAAACAGATATGAGACAACAGGTGTACTGTGGAACTGCTGTAGCAAGAACCATAAGATGGAACAATGGAGGAAGCAGTGTGGCAAAAATAACATTCAGTTTAAAATACCCTGTAATGTTGGCTTAGATTATGGTAATGTCTTGTTTAAGAATGCACCAGTAAACATGCCTCAACATAGACAGTGAGTTTTAAGTAAATTCTGAGTTCTAAGTAAAGTCTGTAGGCCATCCCAGTCTAGAAGGATGAATCCCAATACATCACGGAGAAGGGTTGCTTTGACAGGCATTACATAAAAAGTTAAGCCTTCAGAAACATAAAATACAGGGCACAGTTACGGTAAGAGCAGAGGCTTCATAAATTACAGACACGCAGTGGACAGCTTAAAACAATACCTTCTGAAACAGAAACTGGCTCACAAGTAGGCAAAGCCAGACGCATCTTATCTAAATGTATGTATAAATGAACACAGTAACAGAATAAGAAGTACCGTGCTCTGAAAACAAAATGCTTAACATTGAAATGATAATAAAAGCCTTTGAAAAGAACTATAAAAAGACAAAAGGTGCAGGACACAAAATTTAAATGATGCACTCTACAAGGATGACTCAAAAGGCATACATAAGTTCTGCTATGCAAACAATTCATGTCCCTCAGCCCAGAATGAAAACTCACTTAACTGCACAGTCTGATTTGTAAAATGCTTTTCTTGCAACCAATGAAACTTAACAATACTCAGAAAAAGTTCAGTTGTGGTGACTTGATGTCTTTACATCTAGATACTAGGATATGTTGATTCAAGTTGCTAAAAATCTTAAAAATAAATTACCAGTGCACCAGTAATTCTCCATCTAGAAGGTGCAGAAACAATAGCTGGATCTACTTCAGTCAACAGCAGTCAGATAACATCATTTATGCTGCCTGCAAGCCTACATTTAGGATGGAAGGGAGGAAGAACACAGACTTTTGCTTCAGTAAGACAATATCAGGTTCCAGGTTCAGATCTCAAGAACAGAAACTGAGCATTCCACAAATTTTGTAGTTATGTAGGATAACTGGGGACTTGAAAGAAAATTCTAGTAATTCCCATCTTTCAAAAAAATGCCATTTATATTAAAAGACCCTAATCATGAGAACTGTAGAATATGCTGCTCATATTTCTTATCAGTTTATTATGATTTACTGTTTCCTAGAAACTCTTCTAGCTGTTTTGGTGAACGTTCCGTTATGACAGTTTTAATGCCTCACTATTACAGTAAATGGTACTTAACATTTTGAGAGAGAGAAAGTCAAATGTTTTGTGTCTGGCTAGAAGCACATGTACAGTGAATGCTCTTTAGCAGTTACAAGTTGCTCTTTTCAACAACAGTAACAATATAGGTACACATGATTTGGGCATAAATCAAATTAAAATATAAAAAGTGTTTCAGCTAGTAAAACAAGCCCTGCCAAAGCAAGCCTACAGCTAAAGAACTGTAATTGCAGTATTGTGAAATGTACAGAAGTTGACAGTCTGCAAGCACTGCAAAGTCAGAAATGTTTTATTATACAATATGTCAGTACTGCCATCATATGCCCTAATCAAATGTCAAATAATAGAAATGAAGTTTAAAACGTAGCTTGCCAATAAATGCAGAGGCCTCAAATATAATTTTACAGTGAGAAAAGTATACATTTCAAGCAGAAAATGACACACTGACTTTTATAAAAGACTGTAATGAAAATGAAGAATAAAAATGTGAATTACTGTTGATGTTGTGAGTCTGTATTTCCTAAATCTAAAAACCCACAGCATTGTTGTTTAAGTATTTTTTACTCCATCTGCATTTGTAAATTACAGATATAGGAATACTTTCCATATTGGCTGATTCTTGAGAGGCCCTCCAAAAGCAGAAGTAATATCTGGGGATCTCTTTCCAGAGGACTACCCCTTGGCACAGTTCTTTCATTATCTGTCTTCCATGGTTGGAGTGCATGTGCTTCCACTGGGACAAGATGGGGTGCTTGTCACCACAATGCCCAGTTGTGGCCCAATGGAATTTGTGTGAGAAGTACCTGAAATACATACATAGACTACACAAGGATATACAGTTATAAGCTTCTTGCACTTACAGAGGACATGACATCTTAACCAGGTGGGTGACAATCAAGCTTACAGGGTGATAGGTGGGAGGGGGGAATATGCCATAATACCCATTTCAGAGGGACCTTTAAATACTTAAGTGATATGATGAACATCATTCAGAAACCTGTATCATTCTGTAGTGGGCCAAAGGGAGGAAGACCCATCAACAGACACACTAGATGCAAGGCACAAAAAGCCAAGGAAAAACTCCTAAGACAGAGATGCAAAAGGATGTTTGATTCCTGGAGTAATGTGTGGTACTTGTAACAGTAAGAACGTGTCACAAATGCCAACAAAGAGCAAATTCTTGAAGCAGGCACTGCAAGTGCAAAACCCCTAGTGGAAGGGCTTTTTACTGGTCAATGGGCAATAGGTCACCCAATGGCAAAAACAATGTAGTTCAAAATCTAGTTAGAGAAGACAAGCTTGGTGACAGAATGCAGTGACCTAGCAATACATCATAGCTGTGAATGTGAAGAAGGTAGAGCTGTGAAATGCCTGGTTATTTGCTTGGGGACACTGGTGTCCCTTGCCACCTGCAGTACTGCTGCTTGTGTATGTGTCCTTTCTGTGACTGGCACTGGCCCTATTTTTCCCTGCCTACACTGGACTTGCTAGGTTTACTGATATGCAAGAAAAAAACCTGTGGGGCACCAGGACATTATGAATATCTTCCTTTACATTTTCACTGAGTCTTTAGTTGACTAGCAAAAAATTTTGCTCATCAGAAGCCGTAACTAAACTTTTGTTGATAGATCCCCTTGGAAAGTAAGAAGTGTTGACAAAGGCATTTGCTTGTATGGCAAATGCAAAACAGAAATTTTTACTCTGGATGATTAGTAAAAAAGTTTGTTCATCAGAAGCTGTAACTGATGATAAATGCCCTTTGGAAAGTAATAAGCCTTGACAAAGACATTTATTGTCTTCGGCCATTTTAAGCATCTGTTTCTTTGGCATGGATGACTGTTCTGGAGAATGCTGTACTTATTTCCTTGTCTTTAATGGTGTTTTTGACTTTGCCTTTGCTGCTGTAGTGGACTTAATTGCAAGCTGTGAAGGTCTGAAAACACCCTCAGAAGCCAATGCCTGCTCAGCGGCTCCGGACCCATCTGAGGGTATAGTTTCCGTAGGCCCAATACCTTGAGTTTCCACAGGCCTCGGTGTCTCCATATGGCTGTTGGTCAAGGCCTGTGGCTCTGAGGTAGCTGGTGTCAGGGGCTGCGAAACTGCCTCACTGAGAACCGGCGACTGGCCTAGAAGAGGCTTCATCGTCGGTTTTGGACCTCGGATGCCTGTCCTTTTCTTTGTCTTTGCGTTTTTTATAAATTCCGGTCGTCGGTTGTTCTGACGGCATTATGTAATTAAACCTTCGGCCAAAATAATGTAATGCAAAATCAAACCGATGTTTAACAGTGCATTTATTGAATCTAGCACAAAACAGACAACTAGTGATGTCGTGGTCAGGGCCTAGGCAAGGAATACAGTAAGAGTGAAAGTCCTTATGAGGTATTTGCTTCCCACAAGAAATACAATTATTAACTTTTACTGACATCGGTCTGGAGCAAGAAAAGGTTTCCCCAATGGGGTACTTAGCTTTATTGAAGACTTCGGTTCTGAAACTCAGTTTTGAAAATCTCGGGAGTCGGCCGACCGGCACTTGCGAACTGCTTTTGTTGCGGAAACTGCATGGCAAGAAAGACTGAAGGAAATGGCGTCGGTTGCAACTTTTATACCCCTGGCGCACTGACGTCAGGGAAGAGGCGACAGCAACCGATGCTGGACCAAGACTTTGGAACTCGGGCCGACTGCGGGTCGCCTGCCAGCAGGATAACCCAAGTGTAATGACTGCAACAGTGAAACACGATGAACATCAGATATTTTTAATTCTGAATGAATGCAACATTATGCAGGATTTCTATCATCTAAAAAGATGGTTTATACAAAACTGAAAAGGACTTAGTGTCAGTGCCCCTTTAGTCAGGCGATAATGCAGGGTAGTCAGAGTAACACAAGTATGTGTCATATGACATATGATATAGCTGAATATGATGTTTTAAATAAGAATCCTCTTAAGTAATACAATGATGGGTTATTAACACTGTTACATAGAAGTCAAACATTGTTTTATTTTTAATTAATTTAAAAAGGACATTCAAATTTTGTATCAAAACCTCAGGATGTATATTCCATCCCCTAAATTAAAGAAAAAAAATCATTGTACCCCTCTACCCCCACCCAGGGAAGATCTATTAGTTCAGGCTTAGATTTTCAATACAACATGATATATTTTTTTGGGCATCATTTTTTGTAACTGGATATGTGAAGAAATGACTCACGTCAAGGAAAAGTTATACATTGCATAAACTTAGCTAAACAGAATCAATAAAGTACATTCATATAAGAACTTATCATATTGGTAGATGCCCTACTTGGGTCTATATCAGATAATCGAACTTTTAAAAATTCGAGCACCATATGGTCGAGACCATATGTTCAAACTCTTAAAAGTTCGAAAATCAAATAATAAAAAAAAACAAAGAAAAAAAGCTACCTGAAAGCTTAAGCAGGGAGGCAAGCACCCCTGCACCCCCCCACACCCCCGTTCTTTAAATATACCAACTTCGAGATCGCACTACAGTGCAGACAATGGAAAATTTCCATTGCCGCACTGTACGGGGATGTCTGTTGAAACATTCAAACTTTTAAAAGTTTGATCATATGGTGTCGACCATATGATGTTTGAACTTTTAAAAGTTCGATAACTTGATAGGAACCTGCCCTACTTTTCATTATTGCAGTATTCCTTACAAATGGGATATCCTGCTCTGGATAGCCATATGTCCGGCCAGCATGCCAAAATCTTGGGTTCTTCCAAGTGCCGTACATCAAATGATGTCCTACATAAGTGACGTACAAGCACCAAATCCTCAGAACTGAATTGTCCTAGGAGAAACAGAGCAACCAGGAGGAAGAGAAAAAAAAATGATTACATGTGCATCCAGAAAGGAGGCCAGAAGAAATTCCCCTCAGGCATAGGGAAAAGAAAAAATCAACAGGGGGAAGGATGGAGGATGCAATAGTACAACAGCAGAACATCTACTGTTATGGTAATTTCTTACACAACTCTACTATGTCCTTTCTTTATCACTATTGTAGTATTCCTTACAAAAGGAAAGTACTAAAGCTACTGGAAATAGTGGTAGCAGAAGGAAGCAGCTGTAGAACCCTCCAAACATCCATGGAGTATAAAAGTCTTTCGGCTTTTCCCAGTTAGGGATCACCACAGCGGACCTCCGGTCCAGTCATTATTGCCAGGGGATTTTTACGGTGTCGAGTTGCCAGCCCGACGCCCAACCTTCAACAAAGGCACATCTATTCACGCTCGCACCTACCTGCATGTCTTTAGCATTATTCGACCATGGGGAGGACATGCAGACTCCACACAGAAGGCGCTCCAGCTGAGAATCGAACAGGAGAATCTCTTGCTGTGAGGCGACAACGCTAACTGCTGCACCACCGCGGAGTATGGACCTGGCAAATTCTGCCTTAGCCCTAGAAACAACATCCAACTTATAGTGCTAAATAAAAGTATGTACAGAAGACCAAGCAGAAGCTTCCAAAATGGATTTACCAGAAAGACCCTTAAAAAAGCTCCAGAAGAGGCAATTACCCTAGCTGAATGAGCATGAACAGAAGTAGGAAGCTGCTTACCATAAAAAGTTTAACAAAATGAAATCAGGTTTGAAATCCAGTAGGAGGTGGTTGCTTAGAAACAGCTAAACCCAATTTCTTGGTGTGAAAATAAAGAAAAAGTTGTTCAGATTACCCAATATTGTCAGTTTTGTCTAAATAATATCTGAGTTGCCTATGCAGATCCAAGAAATGTAGAACCATCTCACTGCTATTTTGAGGACAGAGAAAAAGGGAAGATGAATGGTCTGATTCAAAGACAAATCACTGACCACTTTAGGCATAAAATAAGGATTGATTTGAAGAGAGACACTGCCTCTGTGGAAAAATAGAAAATAAGGAATTGCCATAATGGCCTGAAGTTCTGAGACGCTTTTAGCAAAAGCAAAGCCATGAACAAGTCAGTTTTCTAAGCATACAATTTCAAAGTTGTAGAAGTTGGTGGTTCAAAAGGTGGCACAGTTAACTTTTCAAGAACAAAGTTATGGTCTCAAGAAGGAGGTATTGGTCTTCTTAGAGACCTAATATAAAGGATGCCTTTCAAGAACTGTTTAACCTCAAACTTACAGGAAAGTGCTGGATCCAAAGGCAATTGAGCAAGTCAGAAGTAAGAAAGAACAGTAGGAATACCCACTAAAAGAGGGACCTATTAATTGCTGTGACATCAAATAGAAAATGTCTTCTACTTCACAACACAAGATTTTCTAGTAGTGGGTTTTCTGGCCTCCTGCAAAACCCAAAACACATCCTCAAAAACTAGTGTTGAAACGAAATCAAGACCCTATCACCCATAGTGTCAAATGTAGGGTGAGGAAATGAGGGTGAATTAGAGAGCCCTTGTCCTGAGTGAGGAGATCCATCCTGTGAGGTAACTTGTGATGACAGCCCCTGCTCAGGTGAAAAAGAAGGGGAAACCAATGTTGTCTGGGCCAAAAGGGAGTCACCAATAAATTCTGGACCTGCCCCACATGTGTAGGACCTTTGGCAACATAGGATCTGGGAATAAATAAAGAGAAACATCCCTTTCCAAGAAAAAAAGACAATGTCAACTTTCCAAGCCAGAGGACTTGGTACTTGAACAGAACTTGGGAAGTTGCCTGTTCAGAGAGGAGGGAAAAAGATCTGTTTCAGGAGTACCCCCAGATGTACAATGTCCAGGAAAACCTCCCTGTGAAGGATTCCCTCATGAGGATCTATTCTGGACCTTCTCAGATTGGCTGTCACCAGTATATGGTTTGAGAGAATATAAACCACCTCAAGTGTCAAGCGATGATGGCTGGTGAAATCCCATGCTATAAGGGATAGTCTACAAAGACAGTAAGCCTTTGTCTCCGCCCCTCCCCCTTATCAATGCACCACATGACAGTGGTGTTTTCTGTCAAAATTTTGAGTTGATGTTAAGTCCAAAGGAATTGCAAGGCCTGAAGAACTAGGATAAGACCTCTCATTACTTTGATCTTAATATAGTCTTTTATCTGCTGAGGAGACCAGACCACACCCTCCCCCCACACACGGGCCCAGCAGTTGTTAGAAGCCCCCAGCCTAGGTCTGAAGCATCTGTAAACAGCTCCTGAGTGGGAACCTGAAAAATTAGGCCTGTATTCAAAGAAATCTGGTGGATTCACCTATAGAAACTCCTTCCTGAGGCAAGGCAAAAGAGGAATGGGAAAGTCCAAAGGATGACAGTATTACAGTCAAACTGTTTTGAAATACCACTGCCCTGAAAATTTTGCATATGGAGTCTGGCAAAAGGAACCATAAGAATACTGGAAGCCATGAACCCAAGAGGTTGTAGAAACTCTTTTGCTGTTACCACCCATAAAGGAAGAAGGGACTGAAAGAATGTTGTCAAAAAGAGGACATCCTGTATTCCAGGAAAATTTGGTCCTAAGATGGAGTCAGAATTGACCTATTGTGACTGACACACTATGAAGAAGGAGTATGATAAACTTGAGATCCTGCAGAAGAAGCAGCTTAGAGGAGGTCTGAAGAAGGTCATTCAGATAGGGAAAAGTCTGAACACCATGGAGTCTGCAAAGGGCTAGGACTGGGGCAAGACACTCTGTAAAAGCCCTCAAGAGAACTGATAATGTAAAGAAGAAACAGAGAACCATAACTACTTCCCAAAGAGAAGGTGAATAGGAATATAGAGATAGAATTCCTTCAGGTCCAGAGACACCAGGTAGGCCTGAGGAAGCACCTTGGGGAAACAGAGATGTGAGAGAGAACATTTTGAAAGTGGGAAATTTTAAGTGTTGAGAAAGGAGAGGTCTAGAATAGTTTTTCCAGAACCCTGTTTTCTGAAGACCAAAAGCATCCTGGAGTAAGGGACAAAGGAATTGGCTGAATAATCTCTTGAGCCAATAGGTCCCGAAGAAGAGGAAAAAACTGAGGCAGCTGACAAGGAGGAGGTTGAGGAATCCCAAAAAAGGGAGGAAGAGATTTCCAGACCATGAAATAACTGTTGTGAATGACTGAAAGAACCCAAGAATCTATGGTGATTTGTTGCGAACTAGAAAATACAGAGTTAACCTTTGAGAAAGAGGAATCTGGCTGAGGTGTAGAGAAGGATGACTGCGAAATAGAGGCTGACTTGCTTGTCAATGAAGACTTCTGTCCACTGGAATCCTGAGCTGGTTTCTAAGGAAAAACTCTCTTTGAAGATCTTTTGACCTTCAAGGATTGCTTATGAAGCCTACGCAAGGAGGGCGTCTTAGAAGGATAGTTCCTTTCAAATTTAGGTATATGTTTAAGGTCTTGCGTGACCTTCTCTTTATCTTGCAGAGCTTTAAACAGCTCTGAAACAGCAGCAGCAGAGCCAAAGAGATGATGGGTATATCTACAGCAGAATCCAACAATTTAGTCTTGATTTCCTCAGGAAGAGACTGCAACCTAAGCCAAGAATACCTCCTGTTACAGCTGCCCGAGAAGCATCAGCATCATCATAACTGCATTTCATAAAATGGCAAGCCACCTGTGATGAAGAACCTAGCAATAAAATGGCAAGGTCTCTGACGGCATGTCTGCTAGAACACGCCCTTAGCCTAGATAGAAGACCCAGGACATACCTGGTCATATGGGTCTGGTAATTAGTGGCCCTGTAGACTAAGGTGGCAAAGGTATACACCCTCTTTTAATCCACCTGTCCTTAGTGCTACTTTTCTATCAGAAGATAAAATCTTCAACGAAGGAATTAACTTAGAATGTTTATCAGCAGAAAGAGAATCACTAAAATATCAGGAGGATTCCTGTACAAGAATTTCTGAACCTCAGAAACCTTGTAGAACCTGTTATTTATTTATTTATTTATTTATTTAAGGAGCAGGGAGCGGAAAATCAGGAGACCATGAAGTGAAAGTAAAGGTGTCAACAAGGGCTTCCAAAACAGGAAGTACAGCAGAAGGCCTGGGAGAGTCCAGCTGTAAGAAATCACAATATCTCTTCTGGACATCAGACATTTGGAAACTCTCTAACTGAAAATGCTTCATCATTTTAACAAGATTGTCCTCAAAGGAAAGCTCTTCAACTGGGGAATCTGGAGAGATTATCATTTTCATCTAATCCCAGAGCAACAGGGGAAATGAATCTAGGAGGAATAGGCCAGAAATTCATCCCAGAATCCAGATCCTCCTCCTCATGAAAAGAATCAGAAACCATATGGAGCAGAAGAAGAAGGGAAACCAAAAGGTGAAGGTACTGTCAAGTCTTGTGGGGTTTTAAGGCCATAAGACTTTTAAAAGGATCCTGGGAAAAGTCCTGTCATTCCTTTTGGGGGGGTCTTTATCTACAGGGACCACATGCCTTGTTTTCTATTTTTTCTTTATAGGAACTTCCACCCTAACAAGTTTGGGGGGGGGGAGTGGGTTCTGAACCCTGTCTAACTTCAATAAAGGAATCAGGTATTTCTTCCCTAAACAAGTATCTGGGGAATGCCCCTAGGCCCTTCAGAAATTATCAGCCATGGTTCCCCCCTCTCGTCTGCAAGAAGACACTGGCACAACCTCAGAGGATGTATGAATAGCATGCCCCATGTCAGCCTCGAACAGGATAGTAGCAAAGGGTGCAGGTGTCAAAACCAGGCAGTCACTGGGCTCTTCATCAGACCATATGGAGATGTCTCATAGAAGCTGGACTGCAATCTTTTTAGACTTATTTTACGAAGGCGGCTGAAAGTACTGGGTCAGTGGATTCAGAAGCCATAGTTCCCCAAGCCAATAACTTAAGATGTTGGTTTTCCAAATACACAAACAGCAATGAGAGACAGCTGCACTGGGTCATAAGGACAAAGGCTAGGCAAATATCATACTGCATGTTACAGTGGTCTTCACTTAACAAGAAAAGGCACTTCTAGCGTCTATCTTTATAGGGAATTTGCCTCACACATTTGCATTTCCCTTTTCTGGATGACATGTAAACCAAATAACCAAGAAAAGAGAATAAAGGAAGAGTCCCCAAAGGCAAACTTCTCTGCCCTAGGCTCGATAGCTGTTATTAGCGGAACAACTTTCAGGCCAAATTCAAAAACAGAGTTTGAACTGATGGCAAAGAAGTTCTGGGGATTTGGCACCCACACCACTTAAGTACCACAGACTCTGGATGTAAAACATGTGGTGCTTGGAAGGGCCCAAGGCTTTGGTATACTGGCTGGATTTAGGGCTATCCTTGGCATGACATTCCTTTTGCATGGAACACTGCAATAGTGATATTGGAAGGATGTCAAAAAAGCATTCTTTTACAATAGATGTTAAACACTTTTCATCAAAGCTATATCTGAAACACTAACTAAAGAACCCCAGGCTTATTTTATTCTGTCACTTTTGCAATTCTGTTTGCAATACAACATATGTAAATTTGATAATTATTTAAATTACAGACAAATAAACAACCATTGGGAGCAGCATATGGCTCCACAAATGCAAATTTATTTATCTGCAGTTTTGCAAATTTAATTACTTACATTTTTTGTTAATAGTATACAAGTACCACACATAAATTACATTTATGAGTTATTTTTGCATCAAAGGAATGTTTCAGAGTTTGAAAGTTTTTCTTGACAGGTTAAATCACAGTAAGCGAGGCATCCGTTTTTACAAAGACCATCGTCAGTAATGAAGTTGTCTGTGGCTTGTACATTAGTTGAATAACCCAGTCAGGTGGAGTACAATAAATTACATAGAAAATCATCATCACCAAATACATTTTTATACAATGCCAGTGCTCATCCCTCCAGTTTCATAAAGGTCTTATTATATTGTGAATTTCAAATGGTGAGTAAAGTTACTACTAGACTATAACAGTACTAGTACAGAAACACAGCAATGACAGAATGTGATGCAGTCTGACCTGAATTTGTTCTTAAAGGCTAAAATGAAGGTTAATCAGTTATTCTGGTACATGTCCCAAAGTACTTAAAAAGCAAAAAATACAAAACAGATAGTAACCAATAAAATATTTTTACTACTTATGTGTTTTTTATGTAAAACGGATCACTTTCTGTGCCTACAAAAGGTGGTTAAACTGAACTTCGGACAAAAGTTACATTACATGAGTACTGTTCTGAGCAACTTAATCACCACTACTGAGGAACAAAACAAGCTATCTGAAAAGGTCCTTTTCCATCGCACAAATGTTTATTTTATAAAAGTATGCTGTGGTGTCCATAAATATTCTCATTAATAAAGTGAAACACATTTTTAAAACTTTGATTCAAATTGGGGAGTATGCTTAACAGTTTGCAAATGTGCCACTAAAGGACGGTAAATAATACAGGATCGAGACATTGGATAAAAGTGCTATTGCAGAAACATCAGCAACAATCCAAATGTTTTAAATCCTACGGTAACATGTTAGAAACTGCCATTCTGTCAGTTTTGATAACATAGGATTCTGTGTACTGGGTTTTTCACAATTAAAAAGGGGGGTGAGGCTGAATTTCTTTTAATAGTAGTAAAATATCAATTTATTTTAAGCAGAGCTTTAGGTAAGTCATTTGGTACCCTGGGCAGTTCCCAGACTGGTTCACCACTCAACCCTAAGTTGAGGGCCCCAAAAATGTTTCCAGAGCTGAAGACCCAGAAGATCTTCTTCTAAACTGTATTTGTTGAAATTAATTGTGGCATTATACATGGGCCAGATAGGCAGCAATTCTTCATTACACCCTGACAGTTTGTAACCTCTGCAACTAGCCCTTCACCCAGCCACAGCTGCAATGCTTATTTTACAATTTAACACACTTCTTCCAAAGCATCTTATTCTTATACAGGTGGTGTGGAAATATTATAAATAATTAATTTATAACATTTTGCTTGGTGTCTATTTAATTCACCAATGTATTTTAAGGCATTCTTACAATGTGTTGTGATATATTAGATTACTTTTGATTTGCATAATGGTTGGGTTTTCAATGGCTCCCAAGAAGATGGAGGCCAAGGCACCATAGACTGAATAAACATTTGTAGCAAGCTAACATTCTTTTATTCTTGCTAGTAATGGTAACACTGTCTCTTTCCAGAGGTGACTGGTTTATTGGCTGTGTAAACCTGTTTGTCTATGGCAAGAAAGCAATTACATTCTTGCCATTTTTTATTTCATTTTTGGGAGACAAGTGACTTTGAGCTCTGTTGTTATTCTTGAAAAAAGAAAAAAATATCCTTCTTACCTCTGTAGGAACTAGTGCGAGAAAAGCTGCAGCCTGGCAAGCTTGTTTAACAGAGTTATAAACGGTGTATAGTAAAGCATGCAAAATATCTGTTTTTATCAGAGACTTCCCATCATCAGGAAGACCTACAGGATCCTGTTCATCCAGTTGACCAGCATACTCCTTACATAAACAATTTATATCACTATTTTTCACATAAGTTCATCAAAGAGGTATCACCTATCACCAACAGAAAAGCTGACCTCAGTCCAGCAGACCAAATGATCACAACAAAGTCTGGGTAAGACTGGCACTGCTTTAGAAATTGCTGGCAGTGAAGCTGCTGGGATGACCTCTGTGAAAATTCTTGACAGTACAGAGATACATGTTACCAAATCAAACACCACCAGAGCTCAGTTTAATGCAGAACACACAATAAAACTGTACTGTCAAAAAGGAGTTCCAGCACGTGAACCACATTACAAGTGGGAGAAATAACCATTGGGATGGCAAAGACAGTCAACGAATTCTGAGGTAACGGAACAGGACCAAAATTCTGATGACACAGAGTGAAGCCCAAACAGAAGAAAGTAATGTCCTCAGGATAACTGTGTAGCTCAGAATGGTCCTCCGTGCAGAAAAAGGATGATGAAATACTAACGAGGCAGAAAACAACACCTGTAGATGACTAGAACACTCTTCTTTTCTTCTGTGATCAAGATACAGAACCTATTTTTAAGGAAATAATAGACTGCTTTTCTGTGCCTATAAAAGGTGGTTAAACTGAACTTCTGACATAACACGTGTCCCATGTGCATTGTTATGAACTTAAGAAGAAGGTATGAGCTTGCCTTGTCATCCAGAAACAATGACATTTGAAAGTGATATAACTAACATGAAATCTTCTTCTGCAGAGACACAACCCAGTGAAAGAGGAAAATAAAAAAAAAAAAAAAAGAGTTAAAGTTACAACAGCTGCAAAAGTATTTCAACATATTCCTTCCTCAGGATGGGCAGTCTAGTCAAATGGTTCAAAAGAAATGGAGGCAGGGGAATTACATCAACTTATAGTACTGCTCAGTATCTTGGATGACATCAAATGTGTCTACAGGAACAATCTACTGATAAAAACTGGATTAGTTTCTGTCATAGAAGCAAGTAAAACAAGTATATTCTAGAAGGATTTGTAAGGGTTTCAAGTTAGCTATGCTTTTATTCGGTCTGCTATTCTTCCTTTAGCTATTACAGAGTAACTGAGTACGAAATCAGCTAAACATGGTCTATTAAGAATTACGCAAAATGAAACAAAGCTTTAGTATTGGAATAAATGGAATTCCCCGGTCAGTATATCTGTAACATAAATGACATTCTGCATAACTTATTTGAGTTAATCTTGAAAAATTCCCATATTCCATAATTACGGATGAATGTTACTGTTATTCAGCTATACAGGGAAGGAAGGAAAAGATGAAACTGTAAGAGTTACATACCTTTTAGTCCTAGGTAAATGCTTCAAAGAGTTACTTTGTAGTAGAAAATATTTTCCACAGTTTGGAAAAGCTACAATTAGATCACCTTGATTTGTTTCCACTTAATCCAGCTATTCCAAACTTGTAGGGATCTAGGATTATTTAAGCACAGCATCATATATATGGATTACCTTGTCCTGCTGTTAACACATTTTGCTAAGGCATTTGACTCTCTTCTCTGTGGTCATCTTATGAAATGATTAACCAGTTTAGATTATTAGACCTTAGGCAAACTGGTCAAATTAATGATAATTTACAATTAAAATAAAGGGTGCATCTTCTGCTCAGAAAAGTATTTGTACTCAGGATTTACACTAGGCTCAGTTCTAGGCCTACTATTATTTAACATGATTTTTGTTGACATAAAGAATGAAAACTGCTGTTTGCATAAGTTTGTAGGCCACTCTAAGTTAAAAGGAATTATCTCTAATATTGCTGACTTATTAAAATTACAACATTTGAAAATAATGTTTGACGATTTGTGCAAGAATAATAATTTAAGAATAAACCTAGTAACACCAACTTCCATACACGTAAAAGGTATAACATCTCAAGCAGCTTTGCTGTGAACACTGCTAAATCATGTAAAGATTTGGGCAACTGATTGCTCAGTAGTTTACTGCAAAAGTATAGTTTTTGATAAAGTATTTTGAATCTTGTGCCTTCTGTTTACGACAATGTCTCCTAGAAGAAGTTTGGTTTTGGTTCCATTATATTCAACAACAATATGGGTAATGAAATACAATAACTTATTCTGCTATGACACAGTTGGTAAAACTAGAAAAAGTACAAATATATTTTATACAAAGAATAAGAGAAGTCTGAAACAAGATATATGAAAACATATTACTGAAATTACCACTTTACTATCTTAAGCAGCATGGTAAAAGAGGTGGATTATATAAAATTTACCACGCTATTAAGGATCCAGTAAGTTTCGAATTTTATCACTTGGAATTTATACTGTACTTATGCATAAAAGAGAAAGATGTCTTCTTTTATTGTGCATAATGTAGCAAGAAAAGGAGACTGTAATTTGCAATTCTCTTTGGTAAGCACTGGAATGCTTTACCATTCTTTCTTAGGAGCCCAAAGAGATTATTGAAATTTCAAACATGACCTATACTGTTACTTAATTAAATACTTACATAAGGTTACTGATTCATAATGGTGTCTGTCCCAATCTAGCTAAATAAATATGACTCTACAAAGACTATATCAAAGATTATTCTCTAACTATTAAAGGGCAGGTTCCTCTTCAATGGCTGGTTTCTCAATATATGAGCATTTAAGAGATGGCAAATGCAAATACGCAGCAGCTATTTTCAGATTATAGGGGAGGACAGCTGTTTTGCACAAAACAGTTGAGAAGTATGCACTTCAGAAGTGTTTTGACAGACAGAGTTCTGTCCTGAAGCATACCATACAAAATATTAAACTGTCCAAATGACTCATGAAAACCAATAACAAAACATGAGCATCAGCAGTGAATCATACTACTTTGCTTTTATTTCACTTATTAAGTGCTTTGTGTGCATTTGAGAAACATCACTGAATATAACAGTCACCTGATTGTGTCATCTTATTTATAAATTTAAGTCCATTAGTAATAAGAAATAAAGTTCTATTATAAAAGACGAATATGATGATTTGGCTTAGGTTCATAGATTAGTAGTAGGCTAACTGCCCTTGCGAGCCATTTTAAGCCTAGTCAATTATCCCTTGTGAGACTCAAACCCTGTACCTTGTGTTTGTAAGGCAATCACCTTAACCATTAGGCCACCCTCCCAATCTAGAAAGCTGGTCTTGCTTACAGCACTTTATGTTTGACTCCTTGTTATTCAATATCTCATCTCAAATCAAGATACTGCAACTTTGAAAGCCAAATATAAAGTGTCATTATAAAGAAGACCTCATGCCGTGGTGGTATGGCGGTAGCGTTGTTACCTCACAGCAAGAGGTTCTCCTGTTCGATTCTCGGCTGGGCTTTGGGAGTGCCTTCTGTGTGGAGTCTGCATGTCCTCCCTGTGGTTGGGTAGCGTTCGAAAGACATGCGTGCGTAAATGGGCGTGCCTTTGTTGATGGTTGGGCATCGAGCTGGCACCTCAGCATTTTGTAAAAAATCTACTGCCAATCATTAGTGGACCGGAGTTCCGTTGTGGCGACCCCTTACAACAACAACTCTAAAGCAGTTTTACATAATTTCCCAGGAGCAGCTGCTTTTATGGTTCGGCAGTCAAACACATTTAGAAAATACAAATGATAAGCCGACAGCTTCAATAATTTTCCAGAAACTAAGCGAATAGATGCACACAAGCACAGAAAAAATGATTTATTTAAGCCTTTACCACTCAGCTAAAAGCAACTGCAATTCTCTCTCTCTTAGGTGAAACAGATTAAATCACTGTTTCACTGCTGCCTATGATACAGTACACAAAGATCAGATGTCTATGAAAAAACACAACTTCCATGAAATAGCTTGCATCTAAGCAAACCAGAGTGACTACAAGTCGATTTGATGTAGTGAAACATAAACATGGCATATCAGTATGTCAATTTGTAAGACATAAATGCATTATGAAAACATATTGAGTGAACAGCAAAAGGAATAATCTGCTAAATTAAGCCAGCAAAAAATAAACTAAACCAATGCAAAAGCTAAAAATGTTAATGTGAGTCTAGATAAGAAAATCAGGTACTTGAACCTAATGAGATGCAATACACGTGAAGTGAACTTCTGATAACAGGCGACAGGTCTTCAACAGATCAGCTTTAAAACATGGTGCAAAACTCTACATCAGATGCTATGTGTGACAACATAAACATGATAAAGCATGGGTATATGTGTGGTGATGGGGGAGCAAACAGGAAAATCAGCTGCCCATATCCTAGTACAAACAGTGGCAAATAATTCTGATGGGTAGAAGTCACTGTCATCGACAAAAGCAATGCTAGTAGTACAGAAATCTACTAGGAATGGCGTAATCTAGAGGCAATGAGTTGAAAGGTTATGACCTGTAGACCAAGACAACCTAAAGAAAATTTAGTGCTGAATTAAGTAATGAGGGTAAATAAATAAATATCAGATGCATGGTCAACTATAACCTGGAATATTTCACTGGGTTTAACAACATACTTACATGAAACTGCACTTGCCCATAAACCATACAAATATCTCCGAAACAATGCCAGTTTAGAAAATAAAAAAAAAGATGAAAGGAAAAATAAAGGAACCAGATGATGAAAAACTAAATAAAGGGAAGTGGGAACCAACAGTTTTAAGAACAATTAATACTGATCATGTCATTCCATAAAAAGATGATATGAGCACAACTGGTAAAATTATGATGTCACATACGGATGTAACTGGATGTCTTTTGTTAAAAGGTAAAACTGGTGCTCTCAATAAGTAGAGCCAAAGATTTTCATGCATATCTTTAAGAGGTCCAAAGACATTTTACTGAGTAAGAGATTGCAGCTTGTGTGCTAACCCCCCTTTAGTATTATACATTTTAACGCATTTTTCAGAATTTCCTCCTGAGAACTATTACTGATGACTCTATTCCATTTTCGTATGCACTGATTAAAGTGCCTGTGCACTGTGCCAACACAAAATCCTCCATTGCTACCACTCAGCCATGTAGGCTCTGTATCCACTTCAATGGATTTTACTATTTGCCCTCAAGTCCTTCTGCAGCACTGAACCTAGGTAAAATGTTTTTCATTCATGGATATAAAAGAGCTACAGTTCCCATTTGGATGATACACAGTTGCAAATTCTGCTTGTTTGACTTTAAGATAGATAAGTGATAGCTGTGTCCGCAAAGACACAAAGTCCCTCAGGCAGGTACCTCTTCTGTGGACCACCATCATCCAAGTACAGATATTATGTCCCACCAGTTCATCTAGTTGAAGAGCATGCGGGCACTTCCCCAAGATTCCTCTGACAGTATGTACCTGTGGAGAAAATACAACAAAATTAAATATAAAGACTTCCTCTCTACCAATAATAATAATACCTCAAAATAAATGCACATATTTGCAAATTAACAATAGCTTGTTTTTATTTTATAAATTATTACAATATTTTTCAAACATGCTCCTAGCAATTTAATCAATGCCACTGTTGAATGTCTGGATGCTGGTTGTGCCGGCACTGAAATATAACAGTACAGGCAATAAATACAACATATGCTGAAAATGAAAGTGTACAAAGAAGTGTATGATAGAGGCAGAGGAGGAACACAGGCAGAGAAATGTGTACTTTAAGAAAAACTGGGGAATAAGCTATGAGCAAAGGTTGAAGCCATTAATTTTCTCTAACCCAATTTGCTTCTTTGTTATATAAAACTAGTACATAAGCCTGAAATGCAGTTTATGAAAGACCATTAGACAAACAAATATACTTCAAGAAACGTGTATGCATACAAACAAAATCACAGCACCTACATCTGGCAAGAGATAATCAGATAATTAAATTATCTGGAGAATTATGTTACTGCACATTACTACATGATTTCTAGACAAAGTCGCAGAGTGGAAGGCATCACAGGTACTGAACTAAGAGTTTTGAGATACATGACCATAAATGTACACCTGTCAGTGTGGAGGGATGGTACAGTGCCCATTTCATCCATGCACTGTGCTGTAATAAAAAAAACTGGTGCAATGCCAAAGTTGGACAGCAACACTGAAGCAGATCCACAAAACAAACAGCACCAGAATTACCTGTTCTAAGGACTTAAACCTTGCCTGTGATATAAATAGGACCTGTTGGAGAGACAGGTATGTATCCCAGAGACTTCCCTGTTTATGGAACAGGCTCCCCATCTATGTGAACCAGAGTTCCTCCCGAACCCAATTCAAGCACAACTTGGACAATTGGATGGGAAACCAGAAATTCATCCTGGTTTGGCACCTATGTCTCTAATGGACACAGGTAACCTGTAAATGGTTCCTCTCCCAGGCCCATGCTTACACTTATCAAGGGTATCAGAAAGTACAGTTGTATACACTTACCATAAATGTAAATGTTCGAGTGTATTCACTGTTGCAGTCATTACATTTGGGTAATCTGCTGGCAGGTTGCCCTCAGTCGGCCTGATTAGCAAGGTCTTGGGTCCTGCATCGGTTGCTGTCCCTTCTTCCATGATGTCAGGTCGTCAGGGGAATAAAACATGCAGCCAAAGCCATTACAACAGTTTTTCTTGCCCCAGATGTCAGGTGCCCCCCTAATGGGGAGCAAAATAAAATAAACACAAAAATATACCTCCAACCAAAAGCAAATACACCAAAAAAAACTTTTAAGCATAGTAAAAGAAAGAAGAGGTATAGTAAGAGAAAAATGGGGTTGGAGGGAGGGTAACCAGGACTGCAACAGTGAATACACTCGAACATCTACATTTATGGTAAGTGTACACAACTGTACTATGTTCTTCGTGATTCACTGTTGCAGTCATTACATTTGGGTAGATTCCCAAAGCTATGGTTGGGAGGATGGATTTATACAGCATTAGGACTAGCTATAAGGCCCTGCAAGGCAGCAGTGGCAAAGCCAGCTCTGGATTTAGAGAAAATTGGTAAATGATAATGCTTGGTGAAAGTATGAACTGAACTCTAGGTAGCTGCTTCTAGAGTATCCCTGGTAGGAACACCTCTGAGAAAGGCTGTAGAAGTAGATGCAGCCCTAGTGGAATGAGATCTAATCCCCTGGGGGATAGGTTTTCCATGGTGCTTATAGCAGAAATGAATGCAATGGCTTATCCATTTAGAAATGGTTTGTTTTGAAATAGCCTTTCCCTCTGCCTCTGCAGCAAATGCTACCAGCAGTTGTTCAGATTTTCTTCGAGGTTTAGTCCTGTCCAAGCAGAATCTAAGTTGTCTGTGCACATCCAATGAATGCAGAATCCGTTCTCCTTTGTTCTGTGGATTGGGAAAGAACTTTGGCAAATGAATGGACTGATTAAGAGCCACACTGGATACCACCTAGGGCATGAAGGATGGATTGGTCCTGAGTGACGCCCTGTCCGCATGAAAGATGATGAAAGGCTCCACTGCCATAAGGGCCTGTAACTCGGATATCCTTCCAGCTGAAGTGATTGCTAGAAGGAAGGCTGTTTTCCAAGAATGAAATTTTAAGTCTGCAGTAGCAGCTGGCTTGAAAGGAGGTAGAGTGAGTTTCTCCAATAGAAAGTTAAGGTCCCAGGCAGAGTTGGAGCTCTCCTGGGTAGTCTCAAGTTTTTGGCCCCTCTGAGGTACTGCTTGAGCAGAGGATGAGAGAAGAGGGGAGGTTCTGTGTTATAATGAGCTGAAATGGCTGAGGTGTGGATTTTAATGGAGGAAAAGGACAGGCCCTTGTGAAGCATCTCAGTTAGGTATTGGTAAAATCTGAGGTAAATTGGGCACTGCTGTGCTCATCCCTTGAGACTGATTCCAAGCACAGAATCTTTTCAATTTGTCAGCATAAGATTTTTATAGTACTAGGTCTTCTCGCCTCCAAGATGACATCCATCACAGGTTTGCTGAGGGGTGCTAAGGGTAAATTTAAGTGATTAGCCAAGCTGCAAGGTTCAATGTAGGGAGATGAGGGTGCAGAATTTGGTTCTCCTGCTGAGACAGTAAGGAAGGTGTCTGAGGCAGGTGCCATGGAGAAATTTGTGACATACTGCGCATGAGTGGGTATCAGTGTTGGTGTGGCCAGTCTGGAGCAATGAAAATCATTCTTGGTTTGTCCTGTTTGACTTTTAGCAGAACTTTGGAGAGCAGAGGCAAAGGAGGAAAGGCATAGACTGATAGGTTTTTCCAGCTGAATGACAGAGCATCCACTTTCCAGGCTTTTTTGTGAGGAGTCCTTGTGCAAAATTTGTCCAACTGGTAATTGTGGGGGGAGGCAAACAGATCTATGTCTGGGCTCCCCCATTTGCTTGTCAACATGTTGAAAATCCATGGCTCCAGTTTCCACTCGTGTGGGTCCATGAGATTTCTGCTTAGTCCATCTGCCAGTGTATTCAGTTTTCCTGGCAGGAATTGAGCTTGTAATTGCACTTGGTAGCTCAAGGCCGTGTTCCACAATGCCATGGCTAGTCTGCAGAGGGGGTAGGAATGTGTACCCCCCTGCTTGTCTATGTACCACATAACCGTGGTGTTGTCCGTCTTTACCATTAGTTGTCCTGGATGAATGTAGTCTTTGAAGGCTGTCAGAGCATTCTGTACAGCTAACATTTCTTTTTGATTGATATGTAGGTGCATTTGATTTGGGTTCCATTTGCCCTGAATGCACTTCCCTGCCAGGTGAGCCCCCCATGCATAGTCTGATGTGTCTGTCGTTAGGGTTTGGGCGGCAGGGGGTAGTGTGAATAGCAGTCCCTTGTTTTGGTGGCAGACCTCTGCCCACCATAGGAACTCCAGCCGTAGACAAGGTATGATAGGAATCATTGTTTCCAGGCTGTGACAATGCTGACTCCATAGACTTTTTAAGTACCACTGAAGTTTCCTCATATGCAGTCTTGCATATGGAATTAAAAGAATGCAGGGGGCCATGAACCCCAAGGCTTGCAGTATTTGTCTTGCAGACAGCAGGGTTTTTGTGGCCACTTGCTTGAAGTAAGTTACCAAATGAATTTGCTTTTTTGGCGTGAGGAAAGCCATCTGGGCAGTTGTATTCAAGCTTGCACCCAGGAATGTAATCTCTTGTGATTTCTTTTCGTTTATGGTGTACCCTAGACAAGTTAGAACCCTTTTTACAAACGCCAGATGATTTATAAGTATGGCCTGGTTTTCTGCCTGAATTAGACAATCGTTCAGGTATGGATATATTTGAATATTTCTTTGCCTGCAAAATGCAATTACTGGAGCCAGGCACTTTGTGAATACCCTGGGCACAGTAGACAAGTCAAAGGGCAATGCAGAGAACTGATAATGCAAGTAGCCTGCTTTGAAGCGTAGGTATCTTCTGCAAGATTCCCTGACTGGGATATGCAGGTAAAGCTTCTTTTAAATCTAGAGTTGCCAACCAGGCATCCTTGCCTAGCAAAGGAAGTAACTGGTGAAGAGTCAGCATCTTGAATTTAGGAATGTCCAGAAAGGTGTTTAGAGTAGACAGGTCCAGAATTGGAAGCCATGATTTGTCTTTTCTGGGTACCAGGAAAAGTCCGGAATAGAAACCTTGTCCCTTTTCCTCTTCTGGTACCGGTTGAATAGCCCCATATTTAAGAGGGAAAGTACTTGTTTCTGAGCCTCTGCCAACTAATTTGGGGGCAGGTCTGGCCACCCTTTTGGTGTTGGCAACGTGTGGAAATGAAATCTGTATCCCTGGGACACTATATTTAAAACCTATTTGTCCTGGGTTATGAGTTCCCAGTTTTTTGCATGAAGAGCAATCTTTCCCCCCAAAGGGGTGGCTAAAAGGTAAGTAATTGGTAATTTTAAAGGAAAGTCATTGAGACTGTTTACCATAGGGGGGTGTCTTGTTATTTCCAGATTTGGAAGTGGAGGCCCCCCATTGCTTAGTTCTGAGAGTCCCTTGGGACTGAAACCTGGTACTTTTGATGTGTCTGGGTTTGGTTTGAGAGGATCTGGAAGGAGCTGGAAAGGACCAATTCTTAGTAGGCCAGTGCCAACTAAATCTTGGAGGTTGCACTTGTAAGAAATCTTTCACAGTTTGCATAGATTTAGCTTTGTCTTCCATCTTTTTTAGAACTTCTTCAGCCTTATTGCCAAACAGACGGTCCTGATTTAAAGGAGCATCCAACAATTTTGCTTTAACATGATCAGGCAGAGATTTCTCCTTAAGTCAAGCATGCCTTCTAAGCACAGACCCAGTAACAGTAGCACTGCAAGAGGCCTCTAAAGAATCAAAATCACATTGCAAAGTATGTTTTCCAACTTGCTCAGCTGAATGCAGTAAATCCTGTAAATCTTTATTTTCCACACAGTCAGAAATCTACATAATTTTCTGTTTAAGCAGTCCCATAATATGCTGTTGATATTTTAGCATATGAAATTGGCAGTTTAAAGCCCTGATTGCCAAGGTTGCAGAAGTATAAACCTTTTGACCCCATCTATCCAGCGCCCTGGAGTCTCTATCAGAAGGAGCAGGATTTCTAGCAGTAGAAGCTTTAATGGCCTTGGGCCCCTGAGAAATGGTTTCTGGGTCTGCAACAGGATTTTTGAAAAGGAACTTGTGGGACTCAAGAACCCTGTAGTATCTGTCAGGTTTACTTGGAGCCGGAGGCAGGGAATCAGGGGCCATACTGGATTCCGAAAACACATCATCAACAATGTCTAGTACAGGAGGTATAGCCAATGGCCTATGCTGGGGTAGAAGAAGGAAATCCCCAAGCCTCTTTTTAGATTCAGAAAATTCCTGACTTTCCCAATGGAAATGCTCCCTTAAGGTATGTAACGTTTCCCCAAAAGAAAACTCCTCAGGGGGGAAGCAGAGGGAATGGAATCCTCTGCATCAGAATCCTCATAAGTAGGAATGGACAAATCCAGGTTATTGGAAGAATCAGAAGAAACAGTCCTGATCAGAAGATTCATAGTCAAGCTCAGTCCTAGGCCTCTTAGAAGGGGGGGGGGGGTTTGACTACCGCTGATTAGAGTAATAAGATCTTCAGCCATTTTGATCATTTGTTTTTTAGGCATAGGGGCCTGAACATGTGGCCTGGGTGTCGGTTTTTTAGACATAGATCGAGATTTAGGCCTTAGAATAGAAGGTGGAGTCGGTTTAATATGCAAGTCTGTAGGCTTGAATACACCCTCAGAAGCCGGTACCTACACAGCGGCTCCGGACCCATCCAAGGTAGAGACATCCGCGGGTTCCATAGGTGAAGTGTCTCGCAGCATACTGGACTCCGAATGGGTCTGAGTAGAGGCCTGCGAGTCAGAAATAGTGGGTATTAGGGGCTGCGAAAGCGCCTCACTGAGTACCGGCGAACTGGCGACTGGCTTAGGAGAAGCGTCGTTGGCAGTTTTGGACCTCAATGGCCTGTCTCTGTCTTTTTCTTTGCATTTTTTCGGAATTCCGGTAGTCAGATGGCTAATCGACGTCATTTCTGGATAATTAAACCGAGAACCAAAATATTTAGAGGCAAAAATGTACCGATGACGGATAGTGTGCTGATTAAATAAAGCACAAAACCGAGAGCAAGGTACGTCGTGGTCAGGGTCTAGGCAAGGAATGCAGTACAAATGAAAATCTTTACAAGGTATTTGCTTCCCACAAGTAATGCAATTAACTTTTACTCACATCGGTAAGGAGCAAGAAAAAGTTTCCCCAATGGGGTACTTAGCTTTAAGTGGAAGACTTCGGTTCTGAAACTCAAAAACGAAAATTTCAGGAGTCGGCCAACCGGCACTTGCGAACTGCTTATGCTTCGAGCACCGCACGGCAAGAAAGACTGATGTAATGGCGTTAGCTGCATGTTTTATACCCCCGACGACCTGACGTAATGGAAGAAGGAACAGCAACCGACGCAAGGCCCAAGACTTTGTTAATCAGGCCGACTGAGGGCAACCTGCCAGCAGATTACCCAAATGTAATGACTGCAACAGTGAAACATGAAGAACATCTTGTCAGAGATTTGGGATGCATGGCTAGACTTAAAAAGGCCTTTGTGGTCATTAGCCTAGAAAACACCTATGAACCTATAAACAAGGCACATAGAATGACAAGTTGTGCACCGAGAAATATACTGCAGGGCATTCTGCTGTTTGTTGGTATGTTAGTGGTGGTAGCAAGGCTATGTCTGACATTTAACTTTTAGTGGTGTTTTGCCTGTATTGTGTGTACACATATATATTATATGTCTGTGTGTGTGATACACACACACACACACACACACACACACACACACACACACACACACACACACACATTTTAAATATACGTGTGTGTGTGTGTGTGTGTGTGTGTCTGGGTTGATGTAACAGTGCAGGTATGTTTAGGGCATGGTGTGTAGATGGGATGCTCTCACTTTAGTGCAGCTTCCTTGGACAATTACAGCTTCAGTGGCTTAGTGGCTTCTGGATACTTAATTGACCCTGGGAACATGCAGCATTACTGCGTCAGATGACAGTCTTGCTACACTATCTCTGAACTGCTCATCGGCATACATTTTGTGCACCAGCAGCAAGCCTGGTACACATTAACATATGTCCTCACAGCCCTGATACTCTGCTCTTTAGAAATCATGTGCAGCCATTCTCCATGTCTTTCCTCTGCGTTAGCCCTACAAAACATATACCATGTTCATGAGTCAACTTTTTTTACACTATGCCTACCATGTTAACTGTTGACATTTAAAATAATACCACTCAAAATTTTGCTCTGCATTCCACTGTGATGGTCCTATATGCCTAACGTTACAGTGTTAAAATAGTGTTGAAGATGGTCACTCCCATGTCACAGGCTAACCAATAAAAGAAGAGTCCATGTCATGCCATCATCAGACTTAAATGCAAAAGTGTACCTGAACCCTTTCTGCTCATACATATTCCATCTATCAATGGAGGCACAAATTTAGAGCCACTGTAATTCTGACACAAATAGCAAAGTTGTTCTTGCCACCAATAAATACAGCAAAAAGTCATTCATAGATCCTCCAGTCTTGATGGAAATTCATAAACTCTAAATTGTTGTACTTAATTGCTTTAGCCATCTGAATGCAGTAAGTGACAAGCTCGGCAGGTGCATATAATTAACTGGACTCCTCTTCTTTTGGAACCAATTCCTCTTCAATGTATCCTTCTGCTTAATCATTATTTTCCAAAATTAGTTGTACCAAAACCAGCAAACAAACAAACAAAAAAATCAAATAATTACAGGCATTTAACAAGTTTACTCCATAATGTCTATATTTACATAAGTGCACTTACTTTATAAACAGCTTTTGGAAGCAGCAGCCTGCAGATCTTCTGAATGTCTCTCACACACAAACTTGAAACATTTTCAGTATACCCTACAAGCATGTGTGTGTGTGTGTGTGTGTGTGTGTGTGTGTGTGTGTGTGTGTGTGTGTTTGTGCACATGGCAAGGTCTCTGACTTGTTTTCAGGGATACTCAAGGTGGTATTCATAGTGATTAAGAGTAATTTGGCCAGGGCACAAAAGAAATTCTCCTACTCTTATTTTACTACTAAAAAGTGCCACTGGACATTGTTACATTGATATGAGTTACCAACAACTCAGGCAGAGAGTAGTTCAGCTTAAAGCCTAACTCAAAGGATATCCCCTGAAGACTCCAGCATATTCTCTATATAACACCATGTTGTCAGTACTGGAATAAGAATTCAATCACTTGGTTTGTGGTTAAAAGCCATAGTTTCTTGGTCTTCCTGGCATCAAAGGTGAGTGTTTTAATCTGCTTAGCCATTGACAATGCAGACCTGTCCATGCCTGATGACAGCAGACTATAATCTCACCTGCCTTTGTCTTTCGGCTTTTCCCAGTTAGGGGTCGCCACAGCGGATCACCGATCTGCAGACTGATTGGCAGTGGTGTTTTTACAGGGTTGAATTGCCCCCCAACCTTCACAGAAGGCACACACATACACAAACGCACCTACAGTGGACATAAAAAGTTTACACACCCCTGTTAAAATGCCAGGTTTTTGTGATATAAAAAAATGATACCACAGTAAACCATTTCAAAACTTTTCCCACCTTTAATGTGACCTATAACCTGTACAATTCAATTGAAAAACAAATTTGTTAGGGGAAAAAATATAAAAAATAAAAAACAAACAATAAGGTGGTTGCATAAGTGTACACACCCTTAAACTAATACTTTGTTGAAGCATTTTTTTTCTTTTAATTACGCCATTCAGTCTTCTTGGGTAGGAGTCTATCAGCATGGCACATCTTAACTTGGCAATATTTGCCCACTCTTCCTTGCAAAAGTGCTTCAAATCTGTCAGATTGTGATGGCATCTCTTGTGCACAGCCCTCTTCAGGTCACCCCACAGATATTCTATTGGATTTAGGTCTAGGTTCTGGCTGGGCCATTCCAAAACTTTAATTTTCTTCTGGTGAAGCCATTCTTTTGTTGATTTGGATGTATGCTTGGGGTCATTGTCATGCTGAAAGGTGAAATTCCTCTCCACCTTCAGCTTTCTAGCAGACGCCTGAAGGTTTTGGGCCAAAAGTGACTGGCATTTGGAACTGTTCATAATTCCCTCCACCTTGATTAAAGCCCCAGTTCCAGCTGAAGACAAGCAACCCCACAGCATGATACTGCCACCACCATGATTCGCCATGGGGATGTTCTTTTGGTGATGAGAAGTGAAACGTACCTTTTGGAATTGTGGCCAAAAAGTTCAACCTTGGTCTCATCAGACCATAACACATTTTCCCACATGCTTTTGGGAGACGATGTATTGTTTTGCTAATTTTAGCTGGGCCTGGATGTTTTTCTGTGTAAGAAAAGGCTTCCATCTTGCAACCCTACCCCATAGCCTAGACATTATGGAGAATACAGGAGATTGTTGTCACATGTAGTACACAAGCAGTACTTGCCAGATATTCCTGCAGCTCCTTCAGTGTTGCTGTAGGTCTCTTAGCAGCATCACTGAACAGTTTTCGTCTTGTCTTTTCATCTATTTTGGAGGGACGTCCAGTTCTTTGCAACATCACTGTTGTCCCATATTTTCTCCACTTTTTGATGACTGTCTTCACTGTGCTCCATGGTATATCCAATGTTGTGGAATTTTTTTTGTACCCTTCTCCTGACTGATACCTTTCAACAATGAGATCCCTTTGATGCTTTGTAAGCTCTCTGGGAACCATGGCTTTTGCTGTAGCAGGCAACTGAGTAAATGTCAGGAAAATCCTACTAGGACAGCTGAACTTTATTTGGAATTAATCAGAGTCTCTTTAATTGATGGCAGGTGTGTACCCAAGAAGAGTGAATGTTGTAATTAAATCAAAAGGTGCTTCAACAAAGTATTTGTTTAAGGGTGTGCACACTTATGCAACCAGTTTATTGTACTTTTTCATTTTTTATATTTTCCCCCTAACATATATGGTTGTTTTTCAATTGAATTGTATGGTTTATAGGTCAAATTAAAGGTGGGAAAAGTTTTGAAGTGATTTATTATTTATTGTGGTTTCATTTTTTTATATCACAAAAACCTGCCATTTTAACAGGGGTTTGTAAACTTGTTACATCCACTGTACCTGCATGTCTTTAAAACTCACCTGCATTATTCTTTATCTACATATACCACATAAGAAACCTTAAGTCACAGCAATTCATAGCAATGTACACAAAATATAGGGAGGTTTTCAGTGTAGTCACGCTGTACCATCAATTAGCATATAATGCATTGTTCACATTATTGGTTATAGGGTGTCTTTTGATTCTTAACTGCTTTTGGCATAGCTGTTAGTTTTCTATGGAAAAGTACTGAAGGTTGGAAGTTATTCTGTGGGCACCAATACAGTTAGTTTAACTTTATTTCACAAACTGACCACAGGAACATCTGGTCTCCTCATACTTCAGTTGATGAATACTGGAAACTAGGTAAATTAACTGTTCTTACACTCTATTCTCTTCAATTTCTTTGCTAACTTATTTTGCAGAGCTATTATTTTAACATAAAAGAGCACACAAAAGGAACAAAATGGGAAACACACTTGGATCTTAGCATTACTGCTAATATGGAAATACGTGCAGAGACAGGTGATGAACACTGGACCGCTAATGCTGCTCATTTCTTTTGCCTGTGCAGCTTACAAAACTAACTTATTTCCAGTGTATTTTATTTTCATTCCTGGATTCACTTAATGTTTACCATTTGCATTTTGAAACATCTCCCACTGTGGTTGCTTAATATCCTGTACTACGAACAATCCACTTACGAGGTATATCATGTTTATGTAGGTGGTTTATGCAGGTTTTATCTACAGCTGGTGCATATGGTCAGAAAGGTGAATCATTCAGTTTATTCTCAGTGCAGAACTGTTACTGTTAATTGTACAATGTATGTTACACATTCCTGTTACACAATACTGCTGTAATATTATATTTTGTCAAATATAAAGAATGCATTATTTTCTGCAGTATTTCTTATTTCTTTGCACTTTGTTAAATATCATTTTGATTAGTGTCATGTTATTGATTTATTTTCGTTAGTATCACAGCATTTCAATAACAAACCTTAACTGATATTTCCTTGTCCTTTTATTTGCCACGGATTAATGTTACATGACTGCATGACCATCCTCTACTGGATGTCTTTATTGTACTGTCTTTATTTTCTCATGGGTGATGACAGAAAACAGCCCTTGGATCATGACAATTAGCCAGTTAACAAAAAAACAAAACTATATGAATGTATATGTGTGTGCATGTTCATATATACATATATATGTGTGTGTGTGTCTGCATTATATATGTATGTATGTATATACATATATATATGGGTCTACTTTTCTTTGTCGAAATTTCATTATTTCGAAAAAGAAAAGTAGAGGACCACTTACACGAAAGTGCACTTAAACCAAAGTGCACTTTCACGAATATTGGTTCAATGAACAGATAAAAAACACAAAAAACAGTGTTTTGCACAGGGGCAAGCCCCCCACACCCCCGCTACTTAAATATACTAACTCTGAGATCACACTACAGTGGGGAAAGAGGTAAATTCCCTTTTCCCCACTGTAGTGTGCTTCGGTGCTACAGGTTTATAGGTGTGTACTAGGCTAATGGCTCTGGAGCCTATATAAGCCTAGCCCAAGAAGATTCCCTGGCATCATGCTGCTTAGCGGTTCGTTGAACCATTATTCACGAAAGTGCACTTTCGTGTAAGTGGTCCTCTACTTTTCTTTTTCGAAATAATGAAATTTCGACAAAGAAAAGTAGACCCATATATATATATATATATATATATATATATATATATATATATATATATATATATATATATATATATCCACACATATACACAAATATGCATACAACTATTACTGAATTTATTTTAAAAAATAAATTGACTTATGCCATTTTATTATGGAACATATTTTTCTTCTCTGTCAGTAACTGGAGTGTCTGGAGATGACTTAGTGATGTGTACTGCACTGACATATATCTATGTACATGACAGCTCTTGCACAGACATCAGTACACACGCAGCTGGTAATATTTTTTAACAGATTTGAGTGTATATACATCCCATTTTTTAAACCAGAATGCTTGTACAGACTTAATGCAGTGTGAAAGAACTCTATACTTTATTGTTTTGCTCTGGGACATTAGTGTGCGCGCGCACACACACACACACACACACACACACACACACACACACACACACACACACACACGTGTCTGTGGAAGACAAGGGGAATTCTGATTTTAAGTAAGTAGCTTGTTGAGATTAGCTTCTCCACTCAGCAATGCAGAAAATAATTTTGGCTGCAGAATATACATTCTAATAGTAAAGTCATAGCAATTTCTATTTGTTTTCTTTGATTCTGGAAATAGGCTTGTTTCATTAGGTAATGCTCAATTTACAATGAGCATGTAGTAGTGAACAAATAGTCTAGAATGTGCATGTACTTGAACAACTAATCACTGTTCATGTTGTTGAATACTAACTAATTTTCAATGCATAATATTCAAGCATCTTTTGCAATGTGAAGAACTGCTTCACTATGCACACATACTAGTGAGCAACTAATCTGAAATGAGCATATACTTGTCTACAACCAATCATTCAAATTTGTGGATATTAAATAATCTTCATTATACGATATACAAACATCCCTATGTGATGAACTATTTCACTATGCTACCCGTAAATAGAGCAAATGCGTTCAAAGAGAATTGTTACTTAAAATCAACCTTCCTCCATTTTTACACAATACTTCTCAATCTAAACTACGTCATTACCATCGATTGGCATGTCCTCCCTCAGTCATATCCTACCTCTTATTACACCCTCTTCAACCCTCTTGACTTAGTCCAGGGGCATCCTTTTAGCGATGCAGGATACACCTTAGAGTTATGGCTCATGACACTGATACTCAACTTCAGGCCACTGCTGATAATGCATACAACACTGCCCCTTTGCAGACTCAAAACATAGCTGAATGTGCATTCAAACTGATGAAGGCCCACCTCCACTGTGTGGACATCTCTACCAATACCCTACAGAATGTTGCAGAAACAAGAAGCAAAATATGTGCTCTGTGTGGAATGTTACACATGTGGTAAGTTAACAGATACAGCAATACAGCAAGATATTGTCATTGGGGGGAGGATATGCCAGACTCAGTAAAGGTGGAGGTCTCAGGTGAGAAGTCGGCAGTGGATCTGACTTCATGTGATGATCATTCAATGCACAAGTGGGTGTTGTACACTGTGACATTGGCAAAGAGGTGGTGTTATGTTCACTCTGCTCCAGGCTTATAACTAGGGGGTATATTGGACATAACAAAAAGTAACAGTGATGCATGTAATAGTAATACTAGGTTGTGCTGTAATGTACACAGGCTGGCCACAATGTGCATCAAACACAGGCTACCCGGGTAAAACAGTACTAATGGCAGAGAACAGTTGTCATCATATGCACAGGTAGGGAGGGTCACTGTGACAGGTATCAGCAATGGACATTGTGCTGAGGGCAGCTTCTGATATGCGTGTGTGTGTGTGTGTGTGTGTGTGTGTGTGTGTGTGTGTGTGTGTGTGTCATGGCCAGGTAAATGTAGTGCACTGGGAAGACTGTTCAGGAGTGGTGTCTCTGTTGTGGAGTACATGAGAAAAGCTGGGTAGTGGTGTTTGATGTGAGGGTGTGTGTGAGAACACAGCTCCTATAAAATCCAATGTACTGTCCATGTGCCCCCAGGATCTATCCAAGTCACCTCAGGATGTATATGCACTGACCATGCATACTCCATGCCTAAATGCCCTGCCTCCTCCAAAGACTGTCACTAACATGACCTGCAGCTGGCACAGGAGATAGTATGTTCCTTTAGCATGAACAAAGGGATGCACCATGGGTAGGTTCAGCACATACACACCATCTGTGTCTGCATTCGCACTGTGCCATGGCACCTTTAACAATGGTAACACACATGGAGGATGTGGTGCTATGGTAATAGGATGGATCGTGGGATATGGAGATACCCATGATGTGTGGCTGCACAGAGGTCCCTTGATGACAAAATATTTCCACAGAACCTTTTAAAAATACTACATAAATGGCAAAGCCCTCTCTGAGGTCATCACACTGACCACGTAATACACAAATCAGATCTGCAATGACTATAACTGAATTAGGCTATGCCTGTATGACCGCCCAGCACATTCTTTGTGTGGCAGACAAGGAAACAGTTAGCTCAAGTTTGGGGCAGAAACAAAGGTGCTGACAGCCACTGGTAGCTGGCCTCTGCATTCCTCGCCATGATCATGGCAGCTGCTACGCTCATTGACAGCTGGGGTTCAGAGGATGAGGGTGCAACCTGGACCACTGTGTAGGCCAACCTCTGTTCTACTATGGTACCTTGAGACTGTAGGGTGAGTTGCACAAGCAATGCAGTAGTGTCTGTGGAAGTGGGAATGATATGACCATCATAATACTCATGCTGGACGGTGCTACCATGGCAGCAGACTGTGCCAGTCTATGGCAGTCATCATTATCAGGTCAGAAATCTCCAACATCAGCCATGCCAACATCCACAGTGGATATCCCAGACACTGACGCAGTTGTGAAAACTGACAGACACACCTAACAGTAACATTGCTATTTTGTGACACTCCTAAATCCCAGTGGAACTGCAACTACTAAACAGAATGGCATGCAAAAAATACAGGCCATGCACTTTGTACCAACTGATGTTGCATCTGAAGAATCGATGCACCTGTATGAACCCCCTTGTGCATGTATAAAGAAAATGACCATACTCAGTATGTGTCTGGTTCTGGGTCTGGCACGTTGCACTTCATTATACATACAAATTTAAGAGAATACCCACTAGAGGCATTGCTTACTGAAACCCATGGTGATCAGTGAAGTTTTACAACAATGTCAAGTTCTCCACCAGGTATGAGGCAGCTGCTGCTGGGGACCCCAGACATAAATCTTAGGAAATTCTTCATGTTGGTTAGGGATGACTGTGAAGGTAGCTTCTTACTTGTGGCTATCTGCATCTCTGCAAGGCGGGATTGCCTTGTTACAACCATGACAGTTCATATCAGTGGCCTCACATTGTACGTGCTCATGCATCCACTTAAAGCCACCAGTACATTTACTTGTGCAACAAGGTCCTGCCACACTTGCTCATGGAAGGCTCAGTTGCTCTTGACCATTAGGCAAATATTCCAAACTGTGTTCACACATGGAGGAAGGAGATGTCATTCTTTTCCTGAGGAGAATTATTCCATCTCTTCCTACTTCCTCTGCTTTGGAACCTTCCTGTTCTGTAATGTGAGGACAAAGATATGTTAAGCTACTGTCTTATGATATCCTCCACACCTACACTTCAGCACCTTCACCAAAAAACCTACAGGTAGCACAGACTGTTAAACACCTGATCCTACAAACAGGCACAGGCCACTTGCAAAGGTGCCTGGAATATGGCAGTAGTTAGTAGCAGCCAATCACTGGTGTACCTTTAACACATCACACAGTGCAATAGATGCATGTGAAACTTGCTACTGTAGTCTAACATAATATTTGCATCCTGACACATGTTGCATGTTTCATGTTCCTACAATATCACACATATGGCCTGTACCACATACACAGACTGATAGACTATGGTCATCATTCCCCCAGGTGTTCCCCATTGCGCTGAACTGCTACATCTATTACCTACTGACCTTTATGCCTTTTGCTGTCAACCACCCTGCCCACAACACAAACTGTCAAAAAACAAAAAAAAATAATGCTACCAGCAAGACCACAGTACACTGGTGACTGGTCCCTGGCTTTTGTATGTGTATACCCCAGTATGAAACTGAGGCCTACTTTATGCCATCTCTGAGAATGTCATTAACATCCTCTGGTATTGCTTCCTAGGTACAGTGGTCAACAGCACCATATTGCAAGATGCATTCCATATGATTTCCATAAAGTACTCCCCCCCCCAAAAAAAAAATTAGAACAGAGTTAAAATTAATTCTCCTTGGGTACAGACAGGACCAAGGCATTGAAAGCCACTGGTACACCCACCCCTACATTCCTTCCTATGGCCATAGTGCCAGCATACCTGTTTCAGCTCAAAATGCGCAACTGGGGCTTTGCCCAAAAATGGTCTTTTGTGATCGGTGCTCCACACTGGTAAAAAATATAACTAAATTAAGGAAATAAAAAAGGAACTCTCCCACACAACAAGCAACACTATAGAAGCTCAGTTGGACAATTTATTTCCACCTCAAACAGCAACAGAGAGGAAGATGTGTAATAGTACCCCCCCAAAAAAATCTCCCAACAGACTGAAGTCGTTTTGAAATGTAAGGTAACTGCCATACACAGCAGAGAGACAAATGGTAAAAACACTCCTCCTTAGAACTACAACTTTGGGTTTACAGTGCAAAAAAAAAAAAAAAAAACATTAATGCCCTTAGCGAATGGACTATCTGTTAAATTGCTCTCTATTTGTTAGATTTTGTTTTTTTTTTCAAATTCATTTGTGTGTGTGTGCGTGTGTGTGTGTGTATATATATATATATATATATATATATATATATATATATATATATATATATATATATATATATATATATATATATGGGACGATGTCAGATGATCGAGTTTTCAGATTTTCAGAAACTTGAAATTCATACTGTCGAGACCTTATGATCGAGTTTCCAAAAACTCAAACATCAAAAAAACCCACAAAATCTACGTTTCTTTTTACATTTTTGCAGGGGGGCAAGCCCCACACCCCCTGCAAATTATACATACCACCACCGAGACTGCACTACGGTGAGGAAAAGGGTAACTTTCCCAATCCACACAGGTAGATTTTACAAATTAAGCTGCTGTGGGGCTAGACAGTAACACCAGTAAAATAGCAACAGTTTTATGGAAGCAGTTCTCCAACATGTGTAGGCAGTATCCTCTGAACACTTACCTCAGCTGTAGTAGATGTGAATGCCTTAAACAAGCCTTTCTTCTGCATTCCAGTTCCTTTGCTTACAATTGCCAGACTTTATAGCTCAATGAGCACTGCAATGGCTGTCTCAATTTGCTGCACAATTTTAGACTGATAGTATGTCATTTATGCTGGTGACCAAATTCTAAGTAACTGTCTCTTTGTAACACGTTTTTTCTGACCTACACAATAGATCAAGGATGTGCTACAAACCTTGTATTTGACCATGCAACCAAATGACTGGCAGCAAAGCACATTACACCTCAGCAGGGAGGTGGCTATATTAATGTTTTTGTGGATGCCTTGCGGTGATAAAGAGCAATAATGAGACAAGATGGGTTCTTTGTCCTACCCACAAGCAAATCATCTTGCCATTCACATCCAAATGCCACTCTACCATGCTATGCATGTATGACCAACTATACAGAGGCATCATGCACTGTCACGCTTCCTTGTTACCCACTGATGAACATCACATGGTAGATAAACATGTCACTGCAAACGTGCAACAATATGGCATCTATAGTTTTTCTGATGGATAGCCTGTTGCAATGGTACAAAGTGTTTGTAGCCACACTTTTAAGGATTATACTTCATGAGTAAGCCCATGCCATTAGGTCCACTGACAGTCATGTGCCTGTGAAAAGACATTTACATACCCTATCAGCATACTGTTCTATCATATTTTGTAAATGTCACTGCTAAGCTAACAATGCCTTTTTTTTCTAGTATGGCACAACACCGAAATCAACAGGCACATGTATGCCTTACCCTCCCCAACATGGTACATTATAGTCCTTTCATTCCTGAACTTTCAAATAATGTTTTGCATTTTTATCAGATGCATTATACTTAATTTGCTTCATTCCCATTTTATCTTCCTCCACAAGTCCAGAACAGTCTAGATCATCTCTGTTGGAGCCCACTGCTCTTGTGGTTGGAGAACAATCACCCTATGTTGTGCATCCTGCGACTCCCTCATCTGGCAGAAGTGGAACCCCCACTTGAGTGGGTAGCCCATGTATGCGTCCCTGCTTCAGCAGTCCCAGCAATAGGCAATGGTGGAGGCTGCAGTGGAGAGGCCCATATCAGCACCTCTTGCAGTGAGTTCAAGACTCATTGAACCATCATACTCTGTGCACTGAGCAGCCAGAGATCAGCTATCCATCAACTCTGGGACTTGTCCCCCCTCACACCCAGAGAACTACTCCCTGTGTGGCTATATTTGTCCCCATGTCCTCTTCCTATCCCCAGTCATCTGTGTACCCATCCTATTCTGTGATAACAACCCTTTGTACACCGTCTCACATCCTCCTCCATCACTAACTGTCCATCCACTGTCTTCATAACCCTCTGTGAATGTTCCCAGCTATGTTTAATCTATCGATCTGTCCTGATATATGTATTCTGTCTTAACACTAAACTCTTCACTAACTGACATCCTTAACTTTGCTTCCCCATATTCTTCCCTCATATATTGCAGAAAAATGGGGATCTATCCCACCAAATAAATTAATATACTCTCCTCTTGCATTCTATGCTATTTGTGTGTGTGTGTGTGTGTGTGTGTGTGTGTGTGTGTGTGTGTGTGTGTGTGTGTGTGTGTGTGTGTTTCCTTTGTCTTCTTTTCCCCTTTTCCCTAGTTTACTATCCATCTCCTCCCCACTCAAATGAAATAAACTGGTGTCCCTCACTGGATATCTTATGTGACACTGCCAGCACAGCTATCTGGAATTTTATGGATAGTCATGTGCCATTTGTGAATATTAATATGATTCATATGCTTGTCTTACAAATATAAGAGAACTACATGTTATGTGGATATTAAACTACTGTTGCAGAAGTGTGTGTTGAACTGTATGTTATGTACTGTTCTTCAAGAATGTAACCACAGTGTACCCTACTTGAAAAGAACAGAAATGTGTATAAACTATATACCTGTGCAAATGTATGTTTTAATAGTAGAAGCTGGAACATTCAGAGTTAACTTGCAAAAAACTTGTTTTACAATTGTGTTATCTCTCAGTAAGCAGACACAATGTCTAGAGACAGAGGTTTTCCTATTGTCTTGAAACAGAAATAATTACTAGGTTTCAAATGTAAAAGTGTTTAGTTGTTTTACGACTTCCAGTTCTGAGCAAACACTTGAGAGATATGTATTTTTCACATAAAAATGTTAAATTTTGTTAAGTTTCTGTTAACCTGGGAACTGAAGGCAGGTGACAAAGAGTGATGTTATCCAGACTAACCCAGCAGTAATATGTGATATTAATTTAAGAACTCTCTGAGAGAGAAAGACCATCCATGTTGTATCTTGTCTTGGACCTAGAAATATCCATCAACTGCATTTGCCTTGCTCTGTAAGTAAATTATTTAGGGCATAATATATTTTAGATATAGATAGGAATATAGTAAATATTAGTTTAGATGTGTTCTGTATTTATTTCAGACTGTCCTGCAGTGTTGTTTTAAAATATTTCCTGTGTTTCTGAACTCTGTAGTTACTGTGTTGTTTGAGTATTGTCTTGTTCTTTTATTATTTATTATTAAATATATTTAAACCTTTTAATCTTGGTTTGTTTGTTTAGAGATATTTAAGCTCTTAGAGTACTTGCATATGTATTTGTTGACACTGTACATGTCACTCCTAAATAGCCTTAGTCTTGGTCACACTTAGCATTTGGATAATAGCAACATTACACAGTAGGATTGGACATCCTTTGTAAAGGCCATAGAGTAGCTGATAAGTAGTGGTTGGTGGCAGTGATAACTACCTTATAGTCTGTGCAGAAAGAGGCATAGCTAGTAAACCTGTGCCAGCCTTCCCAGGGGTGTCTGTGTGTTTGTAAATAAATCAAATCTCAAAATGTGTGTGTGTGTGTGTGTGTGTGTGTGTGTGTGTGTGTGTGTGTGTGTGTGTGTGTGTGTGTGTGTGTGTGCTATTTGGGCAGGGACACAAAGCACTGGTTGGACAGAGAGGGTGCTGGAAGTTTTGGCTTGACCACTTGGCTAAGATCTTAAACCTACAGCTGTGCCAGTGGGGAGTCTTATTGTGGATCTGGAGAAAGAGGTAGAAACCAGTCCCAGACTGACTGTGATCTCTGTGTGCTCACTGGTGCTAGTGGTGAGGATTGAAGATCCTTGATTACTGGGCCAGTGCAGAGGCATCACACCTTAGTATTAAGGCTGCTGGTACAGTGGATTTATATGCAAACCAGTGCATCCGTGTTAAGTACTACATCCTGCAAATAAGTGCCTATGCTTTGTGCAACATCTTGTAAATAAGTTTCATGAAATCTGCAAAGGCAACATACAATAGTGTGTTGAACTGGTGGTCAATGGTGCCACCTTCATTGATCAGATTGACAAAGCCTATTTGCTCGCTGACAAATTCAGCTCAAATTTCACCACCCACTCCCCAACCCCCTCCAACTATTAATAAGGAGCAGGTTCTTATGGCATTTGCGAAGGCTAAAAACACAGCCTCAATGGCCCATAACAATAACCCGGAAAACCACCTACATACCTGAAAACATGACCTATAAGGACCACTTGAGTCACATTACAACTACAGCTTCAAAACAGGTTTTGTACCATGAGAATGGAGGACTGAAAAGATTACCCCACTTCACAAGAGTGGACTATCAACCAACCCCAGAAACTACAGACCTATTATTCTGACAAGTCTAATATGCAAAGGCATGGAACAAATTATCATGGAAATAATCAGTAAAGACACAGACAACCTTCAATCACTGGAATTCACCCAATTTGGCTTTGTCAAAGGAAGATCATGCCCAATAAACCTGGTGGACTTTTTTGAGAAGGTCACCAAGGCAATGGAAGGGAAAACACTGCATACTGCCTACCATCTGGCTAAGGCATTTGATACAATACCCTTCTCAGGTATAGTTGAAAAAAATCAACAAACTGAGTATACACCACTACATAACTTGCTGGATTGCCAGCTGGCTCACAGACAAGACACAGGAAGTCAGAATTGGTGATACCACCTACATTAACAGACTGGTCACCAGCAAGGTACTGCAGGACTCCATGCTGAGGCCACTCCTTTTTGAAATCTGCTTCTTGGAGGTAAAGGCTAATGTCAAGGGCTGTTGGATGACAAAGTTTGCAGATGACTACAAATTTGGGGCTATTATAGATTCACCCATAGCACACACATCGTCCAGGAAGGTCTGACACAGACAAATGACTGGTGACAAAGTCACAGACTAAAACCAAAGTCAAGAAATGCATCACAGTGCCTGTTGTGAAAACTGTCACCCAGGCTAATTACTCCATCAATAAGACACCCCTAAGAGTTAACCCAGCAGGCCTTTGACCAACATGTGGCCAACGTAGTTGGAAAACCATTTTATGCCGCCCAAATTATAAGTAAGAGCATGGCATCCAGGTCCAGAGAAGTCATAGTGCCACTTTATTCAGCACTTATCAGAACTACCATTGAGTATAATGCCTCCTTTGGCTTGTACCTGAGCAAACATATGCAGCAGCTGGCATGCCCACAAAGGTTCCTTACCAGGAGAATTCAGGGTATGATAACATTGTCCTGTATGAATCACCTTAATGCCCTATCTCTATACTCTGTCTCCTATAGGTTACTAACAGGTGATCTATTCATAGCATACAAGACATCCTTGCATCAAGTTCTGATGGACCTTTTCCACATCTGCAAAATGAAAAGGATCAGAACCATTAGAGCTAGGCATTTAATTTTTCCTTCGGACATGAATAAGACATGCTGGTGAGACAGATGCGTCTCAGAGGAACCACATGGTTTGGAACAGACCCCTCATTCATGTGAAGCAGAGTCCGTCCCTAAGGCTAATTAAGCGTAACCTTGACCAATGGATGCAAAATCAGAAATTCACTGGGGGTCTAGGCCCCATGTCTCTGACAGAGGCAGACAGGAATGCCCAAACTAACATACCTCCCCATAACCTCTAGAAACTTCCAAACTAACATACCTCCTCCTAATAAACACCCATAATACACAGAGACACAAATGGGTTGGACTGCATGGCTAGGCTTATAAAAAGAGCTCTGGTGGTCATTAGCCTAGTATAGAGCCATGAACCAATGTACTATGTCTATACTTACATAGTAAACTGGAGTTACAGCTGATGTTCATGTGTGGGAAAAGCTTGCATATTTGTACAGGAACTTTCTGTGCACGTTCATTGGCTTGCACAGTTTCAGCTCTACAAAGTTCAGGTGGCAGATCAATATAAACTGCACATATGCAAAAACAAGTACTACATTGTTTAAACATACTATTAAGTAGCATTCCTGTTCACAAATTATATTTGCACACTTTTGCAGTCTTTGACTGTGAACACTACCATAAGTCTGCTCTTGGTTTAGTAAAGGTCACTGCATCAGCCTTGGTGTAGCTACACTTCTCTGAAGCTGTCATTACTTTAGTAACTAACAACAGTCGTGGTGACAATATGTTTGTGTGTGTATATCTCTCTCCTGCTTTATGTTTAAGAATATTAATAAAGAAGCCACTGTGTTTGCATTATGCTTACTTTATAGTTCACTTTACTTATAAAGAAACGCACATATGTGAGTGTGTTTCCTGTGTTCTATAAATTTCAGGTTATTTATAAAGAAGTCCCTGTGGTGTGTGTGTGTGTGTGTGTGTGTGTGTGTGTGTGTGTGTGTGTGTGTGTGTGTGTGTGTGAGTGTGTGTGTGCATGCTCATGTGTCTGTGTGTGATTTCACATTTATACAGAACCTTCTGTGTTTTGTATGTGTGCGTGTGTGTGTGTGTGTGTGCGCACATGTGTAAGTGTGTGTATGCATATGAAGTTGCAATGGGTTGCATTTTATGCATCTTATGGCAGTCAGCTGAAATGTTACTCTGGCTATTACTTAAGTATTGACTGACTGATCCATTCATTTGATCACATTCAGTCTTCTAAGATGTACAGGAAAATAATGTTAATATAACTGATGGTCATGTGTTTGTATGTGTTTATGTGCAGGCAGAGTGGATGGTAATGAGCTGCACTGTATGCATCTGACAGAAGTAAGCTGAAATATTACCATGGCTATTAGAAGTAAGCTGAAATATTACCATGGCTATTACTTATGTGTTTAGTCATTCACTCATTCATTAATTCGGTTGATTGCAGTCAGAGATCTGAAGTAAACACAGTCAATAAATGCAGTGCAAATGGCCTGCACATCAGTTTGTGGATATGTATGAACCCAAATAATGAACCTTCAAAAAATCCATGCTACTTCACCACATAAACAAAGTAAGTCACAAGAGCCACTGGAAAGACGTCAATAGAGGTGTAATAAACTTTATTAAAACAATAAAAGCCAGATAAATTACGCAAGTTAAAACTTTCACCCTAAAATACTTCCTCAGGGGACAACATTAAAACACTAAATTGCTCTTTAAATACAGGCTCAGAAATCAATTAAACAATTAACCAAACTGATTCAAACACAATTATGTTTTTCTTTCAGAATATGTTTTAAAAAGGCAGAGCCATTAAGCCCTGGTGTAATACGACCTTTAAGGCATAGTATCCATTTTAAGTCTGCCAGTTCTGTCTTTAACAAAATGTCATCTCCTCTCATATTTTCAATACACATTTCTAAAATAACAAATTTAAAATTAGGATCTTCACCTTTATCATTTTATGTCTAAAAAGTGCATTTATAACTTTTCTCCTATTTATATTACACATATGACTACATATACAATCCTTAAGCCTTTGGTTAGTTTTTCCAACGTAAAACGAATCACATAATTCACAGTGTGCTAAATAAACAAGGTTCATACAGTTACAATTTCCATACTCTCTCAGTATTACTTCTTTCTTATGAACTGGATGATAAAAGCTACTTCTAGTACCAATATACATACAAAATTTGCAGTTACCACATTTATAAGCACCCATTTTACTTTGTCTATTATTGAACCATGTTTTATGTTGTTCTTTGTAGCATAAAATATTTTTTTAAATTAGTGTGCCTCTTATGAGAAAAGATTGGTTGAACAGTAATATGAGTTCTAAGTTCTGGTATATCCTGTAGTTATGCCAATGCTGAGAATTTATCTGCTTAACAGCTAAAGTGTTCTTTTTATAATGTAAAATACATCTCATATTATTCATTCTATTATTATCCATCTTTTGTTGCTCTTGTGATTGTTGTCATGAAAAATAAGGTCTTGCTAAAGTGTCTGTACGTGCTTTCAGATCTTCACATGCAACCTCTACTGTTTCACGACCGTATCCTCTTTCTACAAATTATCCTATTATAGAGTTCACCTGTTCTAACATACTGCACTCAACAGTATTTAATGTTGCTGTTCTAAAACTGATTCCTAATAACATTCCTAAATATAAAAGGAGGGTATATGCTGCTTATATGCAATAAACTATTCTTCTTCACTGATTTCTTATACAAAGATGTGTCCAAATAACCACTTTGACTTTATTTATAGTAATATCAAGAAAATCCATTCCTTTTGTAGATACAGATGTTTTAAACTTCAAAAATTCATACATGTTGTTAATGTATTCAAAAAACAAATCTTGGGTAGCTTCGTCACCTCTCCGAATTAAAAATAAATCATCCACAAAACAGAGGTAAAACAAGATATTATCTTTGAACGGGTTAGATGGTGACAATATATATTCCCAAATATACATTACTATTTGGAGAACTTGTTTGCCACCGGAGTACCCATTGCCACAACCCATATCTAGCTATATAATTGTTTTTGGAATAAAAAGACGTTGTTAGAAAGTACACATTGCAATAATTTACAAAGACTAGCTATATAATGTTGTTCATAATCGGTAAATTCTAGTAAAAATTTCAACTGACTGCACTCCAAATTCAACAGGAATCACAGTGAACAGTCAATCTACATCTAAGGTAACTAGATAGCAATCACTCAAATTTGTATTTATAGACCATTCATATAAGCTGTTCAAAAATTCATTTATGTCACGTAATATAGTACCTGTTTTTTTCAAAATTCACACTCAATTGTGGTTCTAAAAATTTAGACAGAGGTTCTGTAACCCACCTAAAACCAGAAACAATTGATCTCATTGGTGGGGCAGTGGTAGACTTATGGATTTTAGGCACACCATAAATTATCAGAACTTTAGGATGTTTAACTATTAGTAATCATATAAAACATCCGATATTTCATTTCTGCTATGCAACTCTCGTAGAGTATGTATTACTCCTTTGACAACCATATTTTTCTCATTAACAGTAATAAGTGCATAATCAGAAGTAGAAAGCATATTAAACATAGCTTCTATGTAGACAGGTGTATCCATTATCACAACTCCCCCTCCCTCGTCAGCTGGTTATATTAATGTTTTTATTTTCAATTAAATTGTTCACTGCAGCCTGCTCACTCTTAGTAAATTACGAAACATATTCATTGTTCCTGTCTCATAAAGATGATAAATGTCTTTCTCTACCGCTCGTTCAAATACTTTCATAATGTCATGATTAAAAGTTGTAAAAGTGCTAGTGCATCTATAGTCAGTCACTGCCATTTATTGTCTTTATTAAACATTATTTTTACGTTTAAATTCCTAATGAAGTACATGAATTTGAAAATGGCTGTCGCAGTGTTGGCATAACAAGCAGGTACAAAGGACAACCCTTTATTTAACACTGAAAGTTCGGTTTCATTTAAAGCATAATTAGAAATATTATGAACAAGTAAGTTCAAACCTTTTTTTGACTTTGAGTTACTGGATGACTTCCTTTCCGTCCCTGTTTCATGCTGCTTGAACTCCTGAGACACTGTTTGGACACTGGGAGAGGTTGTAATAAAAAAAGAGGACGGATTCTCTATTGGATCCAATGTACTGATAATATTAGCATCCACTAGTATGTTCTGTTGTACCAGTTGTATAATGTTGAAAGAAGATTGTGAAGTAACTATATTAGCGGTCACAGTTGTATATGTAGCTGTAACAGCAGGCACAGTGACTCGTATATGTTATGGATACACCTCTCGGGCATTTAGTTAAAAGGAAGTGGTTGTTAATTGTGATGTCCCTGCACTGGCCCAGTAATCAAGGAGTCTCAAGTCCTCACCACTGACAACAGCTAGGGGAAGTAACCATTAGAAGGATGACAAGTACACACACAGTAAAGTGCAATTTCCCTTAAGAGCACACAGAGATCACAGTCAGTCTAGGGCTGGTTTCTCCCTCTTTCTCCAAATCCCAATAAGACTCCCCACTGGCACAGCTATAGGGTTAAGATCTCAGCTGAGGGGCCAAGCCAAGTCCTCCAACACTCTCTCTGTCAAACCAGTGCTTCATGACCCTGATCAAGTAGCCGACACACACACACACACACACACACACACACACACACACACACACACACACACACACACACACACACACACACACACACGGGGAAGGCTGGCACAGGTTTACTAGCTATGCCCCCTTCTGCCCAGACTATAAGGTAGTTTCCACTGCCACCAACCCTACTTATCAGTTACTATAAGGCCCTTACAAAGGGTGTCTAATCCTACTGTTATTGTTACTATTAATCCAAACGGTAGTCTGACCATAACTTGCAATGCTATTTAGGAGTGGCCTGTACACTGTCACCAAATACAAATGCAAGTACTCTAAGAGCTTAAACATGTCTCACAAATATCAGCCACAAAGATAAGTTTAAATATATTTAATAATAAATAATAAAAGAAGAAGACTATACTCAGCCAATTAACACAGTAACTTCAGAGTTCAAAATCACAGGAAATATTTTAAAACAACATTGCAGGACAGTCTCAAATAAATACAAAAAACATCTAAACTAATCTTTACTATATTCCTGTCTATATCTAAGAGGGATACTATGCCCTAAATCTTACAGCAAGGCATGTGCAGATGATGATGATGAGTGGATGTTCTTGCTAGGTCCTTGCTAGGTCCAAGACAAAATACACAGTTTCTCACTGAGAGAGTTCTTAAATCAATACCCAATATTACTGCTGGGTTAGCTTGGATGACATCTCTGTGTTAAAAATACATTATCTCTCAGATGTCTGCAGATCTTGGAAGTCGTAAAACAATAAAATACTTTTACATTTTAAACCTAGTAATAACTTCTCTTTCAAGACAATACAAAAACTTCTAGCTCTAGACATTGTGTCTGCTACACTAAAACTGAGAGAGAACTTTTATAGCACAATCATAAAGCAATCTAATTTCAACTTATTTTCTACTTCCATTTCCTATTCTAAGTCAACAGGGCATGCTGTGGTTACATTTTAGCTCAGTACATAACATGCAGTTCTGTATAAATCGTATCAATATTCACAAATGGCATAGATTTATGTACAAATTTCCAGATAGCTGGTCTGGCAATATTTCCATATATCACATTGATGATATACTGGTGATTACTTCAGGTAGATGTACATCAGCGTACACTGTGATTGGTGGATGCAGATGTCATCAAAGACGATAAGCCAACCGGATTGCTTTCTGTCATTGTGGCTTTGATAACGTTATTTTCTTTCACTGAAGGTTCGTTTACATTAGATTTCATTACATTTGTTTGTTATTCTGAATGGACAGTTCACATGGAACAATTTCTATTGGATGTATTTGTACTGTTTTCCCATAAAAAACATGGCCATTCTTAAAATCATTTAGATCTCGTAACAGTTTTCTTTTATTGTCTCAATTAAAGGTTTTTAAAAGGAGCTGATTTGGTCTAAAGTTTCACAAAGTAAATTTGTTTGTGCATTTTGTTCAATTATATTAGTAAATTCTATATATAGTTATTCAGCCTGTGCTCTCATCTCATCATTTTTCAACACACCAATCACAAGAACAATAAAAGATGGATAACAATAGAATGAATAATATGAGATGCATTTTAACTTATAATAAGAACACTTTAGCTGTTAAGTAGATAATATCTAAGCATTGGCATATACTACAGGATATACCAGAACTTAGAACTCATATTACTGATTGACCAACATTTTGTCATAAGAGGCATAATAAATTAAAAAATATATTTTATGCTACAAAGAACAACCTAAAACATGGTTCAATAATAAAGTAAAATGGGTACTTAAAATGTGGTAACTTCAAATTCTATACGTATATTGACACTAGAAGTAGCTTTTACCATCCAGTTTATAAGAAAGAAGTAAAACTGAGAGTGTATGGAAATTGTAACAATATGAACCTTGTTTATTTAGTATGCTGTGAATAACGTGATTCGTTTTATGTTGGAAAAACTAACCAAAGGCTTAAGGATTGTATATGTAGTCATATGTCTGATATAAATAGGAGAAAAGTTACAAATGCACTTTTCAGATATATAAAATGATAAAGGTGAAGATCCTAATTTTAAATTTGTTATTTTAGAAATGTGTATTGAAAATATGAGAGGAGATGACATTTTGTTTAAGACAAAACTGGCAGAGTTAAAATGGATACTACACCTTAAAGGTCATACTACACCAGAGATTAATGGCTGTGTCTCTTTAAAACCTATTCTGAAAGAAAAACATAATTGTGTTTGAATTACTTTGGTTAATTATTTAATTGATTTAAGAGCCTGTACTTAAAGAGCAATGATTTGGTGTTTTAATGTTGATGCATGAGGAAGGGTGAAGTTTAACTTGCGTAACTTATCTGGCTTTCATTGTTTTAATAAAGTTTGTTACACCTCTATTGATATGGTTCCAGTGGCTCTTGTGACTTACTTTGTGAATATGTATGCGAGATGGTAGACTGCAAAAGGTTGCACTGAATGTGTTTGAAAGCAATGAGCTGAAACATTGCACAGAGTCTATGTTTCTATTCATCCATAATCAGACATCTGTGGTGTACACAATCAGGCTGTAATTGTTGAACACATCTTTGTATGCTTGTGAGAGTGCATATATTGGGTTGCTCCATATGATTCTGACAGTAAAATGAAAAAATATATAAATGTGGAAATTAGAATGTAAAATCCATTTAGAACACAACAGGTCAAGCGCTTTCGTCAATAGACTTCATCAGAACTATTGACGAAAGCGCTTGACCTGTTGTGTTCTAAATGGATTTTACATTGTGATTTTTTTATGGATTACATTTGCGAATTGTGACCTGTGGACTAATAAACTTGTTTTTTCAACTGCGGTCGTAGGTTATTGGCTCTAGGAGTGGATTTTAGTTATTTGTGTTGTTAGCCACTCTTTTACCACACCGTGTTGATTTCATAAATGTGGAAATTACTTATGGATTTTTTATTTTATTTTATCCGAATCAAGCATCTTTCTTTGCTAACCAGTAGAGTTATAAACATTGGTCACTACAGACATTTTGTTGTGCTCTATCTTACTTTATGTCACAGCTGTACTCCAGTATCACAATATCACTAGCAATACAAATTATTTTTTCTTATTCACCAATACAGATTTAAATGTTTGTCTATGCACTGTTGTATCTTCCGTTTATGTCACAACACCACTTCAGTAGGCATCTTACTGAAACCATGAAGTACAGAACTTACATCTTATTTTATTAAGCTTAGTATTTTTAATGGCTGTTTTCCACTGGAACATCCCACCCCCTTTCCCTGTATAAAACAATTCTGGGGTTTCTGCACCTTGGAGAAGGAAGTGATACAGATGTTCAAAATTACAAATATTCACAGCTATGTACATTCACAGTTTCATACTTTCAGTATGCAAATATTCTCTCCCCTAATATCACTATGCTGCTAATAGAAGTATACATGTATCTTATCTGTAGTTCTTGTGCAGGTGCAGCTTTTATTGTTTGCAGTAAGCTAAGATGGTCACTATGCCTTTCCACCAGCCAGTCAATTACAGCTATCCACCTCTCAAGGCAGACTGTTACCGTGCCTTTGAGTTACATATTCTTTATTAATTCTTGGTATGTACATATGTTTCTGTAACACATTATTTTACATACCTGTGTGTTATCTGTCTAACTTGCAACTACTGTGAAGCTTTTCTTCCCAGACCTTAGCTGAAAAGGGGCAGCTATTTGCCCTGTCAGACTATCTCAGTAATAAATGCTATAACTAATTAAATAAATAAATATTGCTAGCAAGCAGTGGAAGTACATACCTACATGAAGTACTGTCTTCCATTTCTGTAAGGGGGGCTATTGCCTGTATACTGCAGTACATTACTATAGCCAGATATTCTTGCCACTACCTTGTACAGGTCATCACACTCACAAAATGGAGGAGGGTGAGATGCACACATCTATAGTGCTTTCTTTCTTTATTCCTGCAGTTATGAATATCAATGAGTTGGAATAGTTTACTGTGGGCATTAGTTAACCACAATCAGATATCCGAGGTGTGCACATTCAATAAAGTGGCTGTAACTGATGGGCATGCAGGCTGCCTGTGGATAAAAGTCACTCAGTCCTTCAGTAGTTTGATCACAGTTAAACATACACAGATTTAGCCTGGCATGAGAAGTGTCACACACTATTTTATTTGGTGAAATCAGTGTCGAACTATTACTAATATGGCTTGTGTGCGAATGGGATGAAGGTGTTGCAGTTTTGTTTAATGAGAGTATCAAGTTTGCCATAGTTTCTTTCAGTTTCCATCACAGTCAACCATCAGCACTCTATATAATAAGTGGCTGTCTGCCAGTCCTGACAGGATGTGTGTGAAAGCAGAGTCGTACAGTGAGTAGCATCCACATCACAGACTTGGCTCTCTAGTTGTGTCCTTGTAGTTCCTTCTGTTGGTAGTCTGCACAACCTCAGTGCTTCTATGTAGGTTTTACCCAGGTTCCTGTAGTGGGATAGGGACAGTGTGGTAATATGTTCTTTCACTTTCATCCCAGTCTAACATTGGAGGGTATATAGGAGGTGGCTGTCTTTTTGGGAAGGGGATGAGGAATCAGCCTCTATAATGTGTACGACTACAATACCTCATATGAGTGTGGATATTTTTTTGTCCTCTCACTTTCATCCCAATCTAGCCTCACAGGATTACACAGAAGATGGTTATCTTTTTTCTTTAAAGATCAAGTAAAAAGTTTTTTTTTTACCATTTCTTTTGGTTATGTTGTAAAGTGGCTTTCTTATTCTAAATTATGTAGTTTTTACTTTAGTTACTTCAATGGATGTGTAGTTATTAAATTTAATAACTTGGTGTTTCGGCTAACTGTATGCTGAGCAACTGTCCAATTACTTCCTGAGGCAATGTAATTTAGACCGCCTTCTGATGATGCCTTAGAGAGGAGGAACAGTTTGTATTGGGTTGGCATGTGTTCTGTAGTCTGTAGCAGAGTTTCATTACAAGGTAGCTAGAATGCAGCACAAACAGTCACTCAGTCAGAGAATAAATCAATAAATAAACACAGGTACTTATATTCAAATGGAAGCTAACCAAAGTAAGATGGAACAAGAAAAGATTCTAGGTAGGAATACTGCTTCACAAACAGTGTCATAATACAGATGTAAACTAATAAACCGTTGCCTACCAATTGCTTGACTGATCACATTTAAGGAGAAAACAAAGCATGTTTTTGTCACATACATACTGGATTTGTCCAGAATACCAGCTACAAAAAAAAAAGAAAAAAAAACAAAAATCAGAGGTGAGTGAAGAGTTTTACCAGCTTTGAAAGTTGATAAATACACTAGCATGGTTGAACAGACAGTAGCATACCCCTGAATTTCTTTGATTACGAATTCTAGACAAATCCAAAAATTATTGGAGGACAAAGGAGCAAATTGGGGATAGTTTTTTAATATGTCTCTAATTTACTTAAACATTAATAGAACAACACATTTTGCATTAGCAAGAATTTTCTGAACAGGAAGCATGAAACTAAGTTTGGTATTAATGTCTGACTGTAATTCTCAGATTCGAATTCAGATCAGGGTCCACCACAACTGACCCGAAGTTTGACAGTTCAGAAGAAGCTAGAGATGAGGAAAGAGTCCAATTGTGCATTCCTAGACCTGGAGAAAGTATATGACATGGTCACAATAAAGCAGATTTGAGCAGTACTGTCGTCATTTGAAGTCCCAAAAATATTGGTAGAATTAGTCAAGGCTGTGTACAAGGTCCCAATGACTCAAGAATGAACAGTGTTCGGTCCCACAGAAGGGTTCCCAGTGGAAATGCATGTGCACCAGGATTCAGCTCTTAGCCCACTGCTGTTCACACTGGTGATGGACTACAATAGCAACCAGGCTGGAGGGGACATATCAATAAAGTTGCTGTATGCAGATAATGTGGTATTATAGACTGACTCTGAACAAGAACTTCAGCAAAGGCTAAGGGAGTGTAATGCAAAACTGAAGGCACATGGGATGAAACTAAGCACAGATAAAGCAGTGGTAATGGCAGCAAACTGGAGAAATCAGAAGAAGCTGACAATTGAGATAGAAGGGAATACAGTGGAACAGGTTAACAGCTTCAAGTATCTGGAAGGGTGGTTGAGGAGAAGAGAAGTCTGAATGAAGAGGTCAAAACTAGAATCAGAGGGGCTACAGCCAACTGGCATAGAGTGCACTGTATGACAGAAGAATGCCAAACTGAAAAGTAAGGTATACAAAGGACTGGTGCGACCAGTACTAGTGCATGGTGCAGAAACCTGGGCAGTAAAAGCACAGCAGATGAAAATGCTAGCGGTTATGGAAATGAAGTGCCTGAGAAGGGTGTTAGGATGCACAAAATGAGGACATAACAGCAGAAGCCAAAGTAGCTCCAATTGCAGAAAAGATCAAAGAGAACAGATTATGGTTGTTAGGACACATGTTCAGAAAAGCAGAAGACAATCTAGTGAAGATTTGGGACAGACAGGAAGAAGGTAATAAGAAATGAAGACATTCAGCAAACAGGTGGATGGATTGTGTGAGAGACGATCTGTGATAGTCAGGCATGAGCAATGAAGAAGGCAGGAGTGTGACATTAAATTGAGAGAGATGGTGACAGTTAATATGACGCCCAGACCCCATGTAGAAAATGGGAAGAAGGGGGTTGATGATGATGTTATTCTCAGTGATTTACCAGAAATTCAAAACATTCAAGAGGGACAGGCCAAACCTATGAGGCAAAATGAGGGATGGCTGAGAGTTCTGGACAGAAGGCTAAATGAATTGCTCCTTTGTGGAATATAAGACACTTCATTATAACACCCACTCTGTCATACTGTAGTAACAGTTGTCTACTATGAAATGAGCACTCCACTGCATTTTCATTTTCACAGATGAGCAAATTATTACAAGTTTTCTTTTCAGCACTAATTCCTTGTGGTATGCTATACAAATGCACTGCAAAGCAGGTCTGTCATTGAGGTGATTCACACATCAGCAGTTTTCTGCGAAAAATCCACAGGGAGACAATGATTTCTTAGTTCTATATCTATTTTATTACACTGCATGCAAAGCAGTATATGCCTTACTATGACATGCATCCTGTTCCATCTTATTTTTGTCACCTTTCACTTTAATATAGTTGCATTTATTTATTTATTTTTATTTACCATCTGACTGAGTGACTAACTGTGCTGCATTTTGGTTACTTTGTAATAAAATCTATACAGACTACAAAAAATAGGTTAACTCACTACAGAACTGTTTCTCTCCCCTCTACTACATCATCAGAAGGTGGGGCTCGATGAAAAGAATCAGAAAGTAAATGGAGACTTGCTCAGTAACAGTAAACAGAAACACTAGTTTATTAGACTTAATAAATATAGGTCCACTGAAGTAACTAATTACAAAATTACACATTTTAGAATAAACTGTACCTGACAGCATCTTTTTTTGGATTACTAGTTTGCATTTCTGCTGGACTGGCTTTGTGGTTAATAGTTTTCTCTCTGAACAACTGTTTGAATATTTCAAAGTAGATCATCCAGTAGTACCCGTTGTTTACGGCCTTCTGAAGATACATAAGAATTTACACCATCCACCCATGCGTCCTATAGTGTCGAGCAGGGGCTGGGCATCAGAGCCACTTTCTATCTTTGTTGAAAAAAATCTCCGGATTGTGCTAGACAGTTGTCATACTGTGCTTGGAGATACTAAAGGTTTTTTGCAAGAGCTGAATAATCAGTTAGATGTTTTATCTGATCATTGCTTTTTTGTCACACAATGTAGCCTCTCTATTCACGGTTATCCCCAATAGTTGGGGGATTGAGAATATTAGAGATATATTATGTGCCAATGGATTTATTACTAGCAAAGTTGAACTCATTTGTACTCTCTTAGAGATTATTCTTGAGAATAATGTTTTTATTTTCAATGACTCCCATTATATACAGAAGGTTGGTGTGGCTATGGGCACTGCTTGTGCCATTAGCTACGCCAACCTAACACTTGTGAATTGGGAAACTAAGTTTGTTCTCTCCAATAAAAGATTTTGTAGTTCGATAAAATGTTTCAAACGTTTTGTCGATATTTTTTGCTATGGCAAGATACAGAAGAGGAGTTAGTACAATTTTTACAGTATCTCAATGGATTGAATGACTTTTTGAGATTTACGTATATATATTCATCAGAAGAGATTGATTTTTTAGATGTGAAAGTGAGTAAAAATGCCCTGTCACCTGTTTCCATTACTATATATAGGAAGGACGTTAGGAGGAATAACATACTCCACAACAGCAGTATGCATCCCAATCACACAAAATTTAATGTTTTAAAAGGGCAGATTTATTGCATGATGCGTCTCCATAGTGATGATACACAGCTAACTCTTGCACTAACCAAATTGAAAGAGGAATTTATTGAGAGGGGATATAAGGCCACTGCCATTGACTCTCAGATTAGTGCAGCTTGGGTGGAGAGAAATAGAAGATGTAGACCTTATTTTGAGAATGTTCCCCCAAATGCCCAAACAAATGTTGGTAGAGCTGTTGATTCTCCAACTAATATTATCACCAGTAGTACTGTAGGGGTTAGGATGCCACTAACTTTTGCTAGCAATGTGTGCATGGTATGTGATGTTATTAAGAACAATTGGGATATTCTCTTGACTGATCCTGGACTCAAAGATGTTATAGGTTGCCAACCCAGTTTTACTTTCAGAAATAACAAATCTCTTAAGAACCAGTTATGTTACAAATCCAAGGGTAGACAGAATGCTGTACAATCTGACAGAATGGGTACATACCCATGCAGGAGATGTATGGCTTGTATGTGTCTATATGGGGGGGGGGGGGGGAGCACTTTTGTACATCCACAGTTAGGCTTTGAGATTAGCACCACTTTATATGCTGATTGCCATACCAAGCACGTTGTATATTTTTGTTTCTGTACTTTTCATTCTATATAGGCAAAACAAATAGAGCCTTCAAGGAGAGAATTTTAGAACATCTAAGAGACATTAGGAATGCTAAGGAAACAAGTGCATTGGCCATGCATGTTGCGAAAGAAGGCACTGCACATACGTTTACATTTTTTGTTCTAGAAGTCATACACAATAGTATTAGAGGTGGTGACATCAATAATAAGACAGAATCAGTGGAACAGAAGTGGATTATACGTTATCAAGCTGACAAACCACCAGGTCTCAATAGTAAGGTGTCTCTGAAGCCCTTTTTAAAAGCTATAGCACTGAAACATTGACCACGTAGTACCAGGCTTATGTCCTTGGTTTCTTATATATATCTTTGCAAGACTGACCAGTTTTATATACATATTTTTAGACAGATATTTTTAGACAGATTTTATTGTATATATATATATATATATATATATATATATATATATATATATATATATATATATTTTAGTATATTTAAATGTTGATACATTTTAGAATTTATGTTTATGTGATAGACCAGAGTCAGTTTTAATTATGTACTTAGCAATTTTTGAGCTGCAATGTATGTTTTATAGTGTTGCTGATTTACACACTTATGTTAGTTTCCTCACTGCTTAGACAAGGCAATGAATGTGTTAAATTGGTTCAGTGATTAGTGTGCCTCATTGGCTGCTAGAATGTTTAAAGATGTGACTTGAGTTTTAATATTTTGGTCTGAGGAAGCGGATGTAATCCGTGAAAGCGCTTACCTTGTTGTGTTGCTATTAAAGAGTGCTGTGTTGGAACCAGTTTGCCCTTTTCTTCACTATTTTGCTGTTTGCTACATTGGGTCCTTTATCGGTTCAGAGGTCTGTTCTGACTTTACTGCTAAAGGGACACTATCTCAGATTTTTTGTTAGAGGAGTTTGTTTACATTTTAGTACTCTGTAAGTCACATGTTCACCTAGGGGCAAGGTTTTCACAGAGCCTTTTAGCATACTGTAGGTCAGATTACACAAACACTCAGTGGGGGTTGTTAGAGGAAGTGCTTAGACTTACAGTGGCATTTTGTCCTTTTTTATTTTCCTTCCCCCACTCATGAGCAATTAGATTTGCTGAATGACTAGATTTTACTCAGCTACAGATGCTGTCTTCTCACTCGCATACCTGGAGCCTCTTTAGCAATGAAGTGATAACTACTTTAGTATGTACTTGTTTTTGCAAAACAGTGTCTAACAATTATTCAGGCCTAGGCAATAGTATTTTTCATGTTTGTTGCTACAAATATTTTCCATTCACTGGCAATTATTTTTCATATGGTCTGTTATTAGTCTTTGTGTCCGTGTGTGTGTGTGTGTTGATGTAGGCACACTTTTATAATCATTCAGATTTTTCATTTTACAGCACAGCATTGCTTTGGACAGTTGTGCCTTGCAAAGAAACATGTTGAGGGGTTGGGAGAGTGGCCTAACGGTTAAGGTGTTTGCCTTACAAACACAAGGTGCATGGTTTGGGTCTCCCAAGGGATAATTGGCTAAGCTTAAAATGGCTCGCATGGGCAGTTAGCTTAGTACTAATCTATGAACCTATGAATGTCCAAATATTCTAAAAGAATAAAATATTTTGCATCTTTTCTATAAAAATGTCATGCAGCTTTGGAACTGAATCTAATCAGTGTTCTAAAAGTATTTTCTCATTAGCTGATGCTGTATGCTGTCCTTCAGAAATCACACCATAACTATTTGTCTAACAGTAATCCCATCCTACTGGAATTCTTTTCTCACTTTTTTTCTATCATTCATTGTGGTAAAATGTTTTCAACTTTCACATATTTCCTGTATGTTTGACTGCAGTACAGTTATTTTACACTGATTACTATTTGAAAGCTGAAGCAAATGCAGTCTATACATTTTCCCATATACTTTTTAGTACCATTCCTAGTATATTACAGTAGGTATTTACAGGGGTACTTTTTTACTAAGGCAATAAAATTAAATGCTGCAACCAAAATCTCATGCCCTCGATAACCCTACATTTTGACAAGTGCCAGTAGCTATTTTTCTATGTATGCATGTAACACATAATCTAGGTTTATATTCATGTGGTTTGAAAACAGCCTCTACGTGTTACTGACAGGCTTGAAATTCCAGGCATTCTTGAATGTCTATAAATTTTAGATATGCTACATTTATTTATTTATTTATTTACATTTGTTGACTGGGAGAGTCCTACTGGACCTAATGGATGCAGGTCCGTTTTCAGAGGAGGCCCGGGGAGAAAAGCTCCACATTAAAATGTTACAGACATAATACAGTTAGAGAAACATAGCATTTAAAATTATAGACATAGTTATAGCTGTAGAACATAATATAAATTACATATTTGATAATGCAGGTCTTTTGGTGAAACTTTGTATGCAGTGCACATAACTGTTTCAGAAATGCACTTCAAGGTTACTACTGTCATTGTAAACTCATATGTTACCTGCTAAATAGCAAACTGGTTAATGGGTGTAGCCAACTCTTCAAAAAGAGTATTTAGGAACATAGGAGGTTACTAGGCTATTGGCCCTGAGGCCCTTATAAGCCTAGCCAAGACTTTAGCCCATGTTTAGACAAATCAGCACCCAAAGCCCCAGTCCAGGAAGAACATGAGTGGAATTCCCAGGGGTATATTTTCTGTTTCCCATCCAGTTATCCAGGTTGCACTTAAAAGGGGGTAAAGAGGTACTCTACTTGATGTGGAGAGGCAGTTGATTCCATAGATGAGGAAGTCTCTGGGACACAAATCTGTCCCATCAATATGTCTGGTTGATGTCAGAGACCAGGTTGAGGCCACATGTGCGGGTTACTTGAGTGGAGCTCGACTTGCGGATTTGCGGCAGTCCCATCAAGGTGAGGTCCATGATTACCTTGTATGTCACCTCTAAGGAGTCTGTATGAAACTGTGTAGATGGATAGGGCTTTTAGCCTATCTGTGTAATGGTAGATATTTGAGGCCCTGGATTTTCCTGGTGAGGAACATCTGTGGTCTCTCCAGCTCCTGCATGTGCTTTGTGAGGTACATGCCGAAAGGTGCGTTGTACTCAATAATGGGCCTTATAAGGGAGGAAAACAAGGATGTTATGACCTTCTTGTTCCTTGATGAGATATACTTACATATGAGGTGGGCCATGTAGAAGGCTTTCTGTACCACGGAAGCAACATGGTGGTCAAAAGTCAGGTTGCTATCAACCTGGGTATCCCTCACGACTGATTGAGTGCTTAGGACACTGTTATTAATGTGATCATTTGTGGAGACGTCACTCTCCCCAAAGGGGATGATGATGTATTTTTTGGTATTCAGCATGAGGCCATGTTTCTGACACCAGTCATTTGTCTGAGTGAGACCCTCTTGGAGGATGTCCACATCACTAGGAGAAGTGATGACAGCACCCAGCTTGCAGTCATCTGCAAACTTGGGTCAGCCATAGCCCACTGATTGTGGCCTGTACCTCAGAAAAATATATCCCAAATAAGAGGGGCCCCAAGACCAAACCCTGGGGTACACCACTTGTTACAGGTCTACTGCTTGAGATGGCTTCCACTATTTTAACTACGTGGGTTCTATCAGTGAGCCAGTTTGCTACCCATCTGGTAACATATAGATTGGTGCCTAGTTGAGAGAGTTTATCTATTATGCCCGAGTGGGGAACAGTGTCAAAGACTTTGACCAGGTCAAGGTAGTCGGTGTGCACAGTCTTCCCCTCGTCCATAGCTTTGGTGACTGTCTCAAAGAAGTCGACCAAATTTAGCAAACATGACCTCCCCTTGACTAAGCCAAACTGTGTGGGATCAAGTGTTTGGAGGTTGCCAATGTCCTTGTTAATAAGGTCCATAATAATCTACTCCATGGCCTTGCAGAGCAGGCTAGTTAGGCTGATGGGTCTATAATTTTCCAGATCGGTGAACGTTCTAGATATAAGGGGAAGGGGGCAGGTACTGGGAATGTCCTGATTTACTGATGGGGAAGACAGAGGGGCAAAGTTTTCACTGAATTTGTCAGCCAGCAAGTTTTCTATATCAATGGCATTTGTATATGTGGTGTCCTTGACCACCAGTTTTGAACAGATCTGGGTGCTTTCTTTGAAGTTGTGGACATATGTGAAGAAGTCCTTATGATTGCCTCTAGTAAATGTGGCCAATTTGGACATTGACTTTGCTTTGGAGGGTTTCACTAGTGCTCTTATTTGCTTGTTCAGGCTAAGGAGACATTGCTTCCAATTGGGTATCTGCTCCTTCGTGGTCTTGGACAGCAATACAATACAATTACATGTGGTATCCCACAGTGATCGATTCCATAATCACTGGTTTACTTCTACAGTATTAGGGCTGACATCAAGAATTTGTAGCTAACCGAGTTTAGAGTTGTAACTACCTCACCATCTGACTTCCAGATTTTTCAGAAGGAACTAGCATGCAGCAGTAAGTGGTGCTTGCAGTACAGCCTAAAACTACATGGCAGAAAATGCAGCACCAGCACTATGTCTTCAGCCAAAACTGACTCAGTCATTAGAGACTCCAGCACTTTCACTGACAATTAGGTATCCCTTGTTATGTATCCACTAATGTTAGGAAATCCATTTACCTAATCACCAGGGATGATTAACAGAGTATAATGTCCCCTTTGGTATGTACTTCTCTAAGCACATGACCTTGATAGGCTGCATTGTTTCCTCATTACAATAATCAAGTTTATGCCTTCTTGAGCTACCCACGCAGCCTTAAAGCACTGTCTTTTTTGTTTTCCTATAGAATCTGAAGAGGTAATCTCTGTCTAACCTGCACAGCGTCAAAGTTCCAGTCCACTGTCACTTGTTGCACATCCGCAGAACTAGTAACATCGTATACACCTGCTCAAGACAATTCATCTTCTACCATAAAATAAATACTTCCTGTTGACAAGATAGCTATATATCTCGGAGAACCTCCCATTAACAGAACAGACTTCCTTTGGATATAAAGCAAAGTAGCTCCCTGACCCTCTTTAAGCATAACCTGGATGTATGGATGGGCAATCATAATTACAGTTCAGGTCTGGTCCCTGAAGCTGTCACTGAAAGGGGTCTAAAACTAGATATAAATTAGTCATGCCACTGGGTACTTGCAATATGGGATATTGTGGCTAGGCTGCTAATGTCCCTCTGGATCAACATCCTACCGTTAACCCATGAATCCATGAACCTAAATGTGCACACTTTTTTCATTTTGGTAATCACTACATGCTAGCAAACCAGTATCCTTGACCAGACCCATGAATGGTATTTACAAACCTATTACCCACTTATGTACATCTGTTACATGACAGCATCACATAACACAGTGTTACGTAGTTCAGAGAAGTGGCAAAACCTAAAAACATATAGAGATGCAGTATTGTCATCCTGGAAGACCTTAGTGTGACATGAATGAGCAACAACATTTACATAAGGCCTGCCAGTGCACTTCTGGGTGACCCAAATCATACAAGCACACCCTAGCCCTTGAATGACAAATAGCCTACTCACACAAAATGCATTGTCTAGACAGTTAAACTGCAGATATCATGCCAGTGACAGAACAGTGTTCCCACTCATTATGTCACCTCTGGTGACTGCTCTCATTGCTGTGACTGCATATCTCATTCTAGTGACAGAACAGTGTTCCCACTCAATATGTCACCACTGGTGATTGCTTTCATTGCTATGCACTGATGATAAGCCGTAAACTGCTACACACCCCATACCTGAATGCATCAAAAGAAAACAAGGATGTGCTGTCTCATTCCAAGTATAGGACTGCCATCACCTTGTCAAATGTCCGCAACAGTAGACACAAGGTATGGTCAGTGTGTTGATGTCATATTTTAGCTCCATGCAAATGTCTGACATAATGCTGAGGGTCAGTTAAACATTAAAGGGTAATGTAGTCATAATGACATTATGGAATACAGTAATATTATGCCAAGTAGTACAACATTCATACACTGTATACATAGTTTTCTGTCAATTCACTTTCCCAACAACACAAACAGTTCCACTGTTAGCCTACACTGTGTAATTATACCTTTAGTACATCTGGGTGCTGACTAGCCTGCATCACATTACTGTACTGTCCTTGTCTTCCACTCTATTATCCACACCCTCATTTGTGTAACTCTCTCTAAATTTAATCAATGTGTTCTGAGCATATATATATATATATATATATATATATATATATATATATATATATATATATATATATATATATAAAAAATGTGTGTGTGTATATATCTAAATATAAATATACGGGTCCACTTTGTAATTTCGAAATATTGAAATCTCGAATTTCACATTTCCGAAACTGGCAGAAGCGTGAAATTTAAAATCCCGAAGCACAGATATTTTGAATTTCTACTTCTGGTGGTACAATATGTGGATATTTGAGTTTAATTTTGGTACATTTGTGTGTGTAAGTATGTTGGTTAGGGGTTTAGTGTGTGTAAGTTTGTGTTGGGACTGTTATGTGTGTGAGGGACTGTAAGATGTGTGTGTGTGAGTTTCGTTTGTGTTTCTGTTTGTACAATCTTGGAGTTAGAATATATAAGTAGGGGGGTGTGAGGAGTGCAGGGTGGCTTGCCCCCCCCTGCTTGTATGTAGTTTAGATGAATTTGTTTGATTGTGGGGGGGGGGGGGGGTGTTTGTGCATGTTTATGTCTGTACTGTTATATGTAGCATAATTACGAGATTTTGAATTTTGCAGTTGTGTGTTTTCGAATTTGTGAGTTGTGGTTGGGTTTTCGGCATTGTGATTTTGAAATACTGAAATTCGAGATTTCAGTATTTCGAAATTACAAAGTGGACCCATATTATATTTATATATATATATATATATATATATATATATATATGTACACACACACACACACACACACACACACACACACACACACACACACACACACACACACACACACACACAATGAATAATCATCAATGAATTTTTTCAAAACACAAAACATCAAACAAACTCATTGGTGATTATCACTATCACCACCTACAACATCTAAAATAGTAATGGCAAATGTAAAACTTGATCTGCGACTCCGTTTGTACCTGCATATTTACATATGTATCTCAATATATAATTAGATACACATACATACATGAGTGTATGTATACATGCATGTATATATGCCAATCTTTATGCTTTTTTTGCCTGGGTAATGTGCATGCACAGGCCAAAGTGTTTTTTTTCTCCTTAATCAATAGGTTTGTGTGAGCATTCGTATTCTTGTTATCTATATATATATATATATATATATATATATATATATATATATATATATATATATGTATATACACAGATATATATATATATATATATATATATATATATATATATGGATCTAGGACTATTAAACGAAAGTTCAATAGTCCGAATCCACAATCACTGAACACACTTTAACGAAAGCGCTTTCACTGAAAAAGCGATTTCGTTAAAGTGTGTTTAAAAAAAAAAAAAAAAAAAACCTTTTACATTTTTGCAGCAACCCCCCCCCCTGCACCCCCCACACCACCCTACTTAAATATTCTCACTCCGAGGTCGCACTGCAGTGGGGAAAAGGGAATTATCCCTTATCTCCACTGTAGTGCAATCTCCGCAACAGGCATACTTACACAAAAGTGCCTTTCGGTGAAAAGCACTTTCGCGCAAGTATGCCCGGCTCAATCTGTTTCGGGTATGTTGCTGTTCGGTGATCCGTATGGATCCCGTATATATATATACATATATATATATATATATATATATATATATATATATACATATATATATATAATATATATATATGTGTGTGTTGTGTCTTTCAGCTTTTCCCAGTTAGGGGTCGCCACAGTGGAACTCCGGTCCGCTAATGATTGGCAGTAGATTTTCACGCGCCGAGTTGCCAGCTCTGACGCACAACCTTTAACGAAGGTACGCCCATTCATGCATGTCTCCACACAGAAGACGCTCTAGCTGAGAATCGAACAAGACAACGTCTATGTGTGAGGCGATAATGCTACCGCAGCACCACCACTGCAGTATATATATATATATATATATATATATATATATATATATATATATATATATCTGGATCTAGGACTCGCCATCAAACACATGTTTCACCAGAACGTAAATGGGCAAGCTCAAATTTGCGGAAGTGCATTTTATCTAAAATGCACTTTCGCCAGACGGTAGTAAGCGAACAGTTGTTTGCATGTAGATTTAGTTGTACATCAACATGTGGTGTAGATTGTATAACTAAACAAACTGTTGCTTAGATCGTGGTAAACACGCACGTATATGTGAGTAGTCTTTTTTTTTTTTTGCAAAAGTGCATTTTCGATAAATGCACTTTCGCAAAAGTGTGTTCAGTGGTTTACATTTTGGTGAAAAGTGTGTTCGATGTTCGATGGAGAGTCTTAGATCCATATATATATATATATATATATATATATATATATATATATATATATACACACACACACACACACACACACACACACACACACACACACACATAGATATAAATATGTACATCAAAGCTATCAGCACAGGCAGAAAAACATAGAAGATATGTACATAAATATAAAGGAAAAGTGCAAAATAAGCAATTTAATGATGAACCAAAAAGTTTTAAAGAGAATTGGAAAACAAGGCCAAAGGAATTGAAACACCCCCCCAACCCAATTTATTCCGCAAGGGGTTTATACTCATAATTCGTCTTTCCATAAATCTCATCCAGCTTTGTTGTAATTGTATGACAAGAAGTAATATAAAAAGAGTGCACTAAACTCTACTCCAACCTTTCTCTCCGACTGTTACTTCTCAAAGGAGACAAGGCGATAGTGTAGTGTGCTGGCTCACCAGATGCGCATTAGCAAGCACCGCCCAAAACCCTTCTCCGTTGTTGTATGTCAGTTGGAAGTATTCAATATTCTTCCAGTGTGAATGAATATTTATTCTGTTTTCGAACTGTGCGATGCCAAAATTGAAATGACAGCAGGTTTTGAAAACACAGATTAGAACCTGCTGTCTGGTAAGCCAGTATACTACACTATCGCCTATTTTTTTATTTTATGGGCAGAAAATTATATTTTTTGTAGGGTTGTTGACATACTAAAGCATTTTTTGCTGTAAGATCTTTTGTGTGGGATACTGGAAGAAAATCCTTCTATGTCAGGATATAAAACCTGTTGAGAGCAAACTTACAAAGAGGTGTAAACCAAGTGTGACAATGTTTCACTCCGCTATGATAGTGCTACTGCATAAACGTTTGAAACCCATCAAGTCAACAGAAGATATAAGTGTATATCTATTACATAAATGTACGAGCAGGTATGATGTGAAGTCAGCTGTAAAAATCTTTCAGGGGCATACTTTGGGACCATCTCCATGGCAGGGTGAGAGCTCTTTGGCCCATTTCTTCACTGGGAGCCCACAGCTGCTCCATAAAGGATTACCAACCAATTTTCGTGTTACTGTTTTGAGTGAGCGAGAGCATAGACTCTTGTCACTAGGCTTGGCTAGGCTGGTTGAATTTAACTGTTCAGCTTTGTGTGTAGACATTTACAGCTGAATATATAATAATATGATACGTGATATTTTTACAGTACAATTGTGTTACATTCGGCAACATTAATCGTATGCATGATGTCACTGCCTAATATGAATGGCATGTCAATCATGCCTCATTCATATGCAACTTTTCAAGCCAATCACTGGAGCCAAGTCCATTCCTGCGTAGAACTGAAGGTGAGCCAGTACACTACACTATCGCCAGAGACAAAACATTTTCACAGTTGAAATTATGCCCCTCCAATGCTGTGCTGTGTCTTTCGGCTTTTCCCGGTTAGGGGTCGCCACAGCGGAACTCCGGTCCGCTAATGAGTGGAAGTTGTCTTTTACGTGCCGAGTTACCAGCCCTGACGTACAACCTTCAAATTAGGTATGCCCATTCATGCATGTCTCCACGCAGAAGACGCTCTAACTGAGAATCGAATCGGACAGTAATGTCTTCTAAACTATGTCTTACACACTGAAACTGCAATCCTTTCAGGGTGAAGCACTAATAGCAAGGAAATCTCTCAGTCATACACAGCAGAGCTCTGTCTTCACTGCCTCATCAGGATGAATGGACGTATTTTCACCTCATTTCACACCAATTGTGGAATTTGGCTAAGATAATTAGATAACTGTTTCTGGAACAATAGTGAAGTTGCACCCCCCACACACACACACACCACCACACTTGATTTCATTGCTGTCTCCATTGTTGTTACCTAACACTTAGTCTAACAAATAAATTGAGGCATTTGTTCTGCAGATTTATTTCTTGCTTTGGGCTTCTCTCTTGCTTCATTTCCCTTCTCTCCTACTTCGATTCTCTGCATTCCTGCCAACCTTTTCCTCTGCCATGGACTTCCACATGTACTCAAAGTCTCTTGCCATAAATTCTCTACTGTCTTCTCAGAGTGTTCCTAACAAACACTGTACAACTTTCATTCAGGCAAACAGTGACGCAGGCATGCACGTATACACACACACACACACACACACACACACACACACACACACACACACACACACACACACATACACACACACACACACACACACACACACACACACACACACACACACACGCAGACGCACACACACACACGTTCTTTCCTGTTGCAGTAACATTTACAGCTATGCAAGTGCAGGGCCACTGTTAGCACTGTGGTCCCCCCAGCAAATTTCAAGTTAGGGGCCCCTTAGATACTTCCTGTCTAAGTATCACCTTGTTACGGCCACCCCATCTAAGCAACATTTTAGTTCATGTGTAGTGTTTTAAAGGTAGTATACACAAACCAAACTGTAGTTACATTGCTCTTCTGTTATGAGAGGCCTGTGTACCTCACTATTTTTGTCATCTCAAAGGAGACCATTCACAGTTACTGCTATTTAGTTGTAGCAAAGATACATTATGGAAATACTGTGTATGGGGCCAGATCGGCCGTAGGTGTAATGATGCTCTAAGCACTGCCAATTCATTACACACATACACACACACACACACACACACACACACACACACACACACACACACACACACACACACACACACACACACACACCCGTTGGCTCCAGTACTCCCATGTGCTCCCCCAGGATCTCCACATTATGAACAGTACTTTTATCTTCCCCTTCTCATAGTTTGACTTACTCTACAACCTTTCTATAATTCATAATATTCTACTGTATGTAGTTTGACATTAATTTTATTTAATTTTTTTCTTTTTATACAACCATTTCCTCAAGTGACAGCTTGAATAGAAATTAGAAGTTATGTACTCACCATAACGTTCCATCTGAGTAGGTGACTTCATTTGGATGCAACCTGTGGGTATCGGATCCGACCTCGGATCCGAGCCGGCATTTCAAAAGCTTAGGCTCCGAGCTCCTAGCTCCTCCCTCTTACCCATAACCCCTTGCCAAGCCCTGACTGACCTCAGATTGAGTTTGCCTAAATAATACTGACTACAGTACGTAAACAAAAGCATAAATACTCGCTCTATAAAGGTCAGGGGGATGGAGGGGGGGATGGTTGCATCCAAATGAAGTCACCTACTCAGATGGAACGTTATGGTGAGTACATAACTTCTAAATCTGAAGTAGGCAGACTTCATTTGTCTGCAACCTGTGGGACAGAGTCCCCAGCTACCTGAATCTTGGGCCGTCATGGAAGGATGTTCCGGAGCACCGCTGAGCCAAAGGATGCTCTTCCTCTGGAAACAACATCCACTTTATAATGAGAAATAAAGGTATGAGGCGAGGCCCAAGTAGCTGCCGCGCAGATATCATCCAATGACACACGGGACTTAAAGGCTGACGTGGAAACCGCCCTAGTAGAATGAGCCGTAACCCTCTGAGGAGCAGGTCTACCTGAAGTGTCATAAGCCTGCAGAATACAATTAGCAATCCACCTAGATAGTGTGACTTTAGACACTGCTTTACCCAAAGCAAATTTAGCAAAGGAGACGAACAGCTGATCTGATTGCCTGTGACCAGCTGTTCTGTGAATATAAAATCGTAATTGTCTATGAACATCCAAAGAATGCAATTTGTATTCTCCTTTGTTTGAGTACTTGGGAAAAAACACAGGTAAATTGATTGACTGGTTGATATTAGATTCTGAAGAGACCTTCGGAAGAAAAGATGGATTGGTCCTGAGGCACACCCTATCTGGAAAGAAAGAAAGGTAAGGCGGCTTGACGCATAGAGCCTGAAGTTCAGACACTCGTCTGGCTGAAGTGATAGCTACTAAGAAGGCAGTCTTCCAGGAAAGGTACTTTAGGTCTGTAGAAGCTACAGGCTCGAAGGGAGGAGCAGTAAGGGCTTGCAGAACTAAGGATAGGTCCCAAGGTGGTACAATCTCCTTGACTGGAGGCCTCAATAAAAAATCCCTTTGAGAAAGGTTTTGCACAATTTAGCCGTCATGAGGGGAGCTGTCTCATGACCAATGTGATAATGCGAGATGGCTGCCAATTGTACCTTAATCGTGGAAGAACTTGCCCCTTGATGAAAGAGATCTGTTAAAAAATCCAGCACTGCTGACATAGGTGCTGAGAAAGGATCCAAAGTTCTCTGAACCGCCCAAATAGAGAATCTCTTCCATTTGCTCCGATAAACCTGCCTGGTGGAAGGTTTATGAGCTGCCACTAAAATGGCCTTGACCGGTGACGAGATACCGGGAGTCCTAATCAAGGATGGAACTGGAGCAGCCAAGCTGTCAATTTCAGGGTGTGTAGACCTGGAACCGAAATTCCCAGAGGGTGGGAGATGAGATCCGGAATCGGATCCAGAATCCAGGGTGGATTGATTTTGTGAGACCATACAAAGGGGAACCAGGGTTGACGAGGCCAGAACGGGGCAATGAGAATCATTCTGCTCCCCAAACTGTTGGCTTTCTGCAGAAGCCTCTGCATCAGAGGTAGTGGAGGGTAGGCATAAAGGAGACCGGGAGGCCAAGCATGCACCAGCGCATCTCTCGGGAATTCCCCTGGTGGGGGAAGCAGAGCGAAGAAATTGTCGCATTTGGCGTTTGAGGGAGAGGCAAAAAGATCGCAACAGTGTTGCCCCCAAACGGCAAAAATCTTCTTCGCTACCTGAGGATTGAGAGACCACTCGTGAGGTGAAAGAATGGTGCGACTGAGTTTGTCCGCAAGGATGTTGGATTTTCCCGGAATGTGCGTTGCTACCAGAAAGCGTTTGGTGGAAATTGCCCATTCCCAGACTCTCATGGCCTCTCGACAAAGGGGATAGGACCTGGTTCCTCCCTGTTTGTTGATGTACCAGACTACCGACATGTTGTCTGTCTGAATCGCAATAGTCCCTGAAGGAAGAACGTGGTGAAGTGCTTGCAACGCTAGGAGCACCGCCCTCATTTCCAGGACATTTATATGCAACGACGTCTCTGTGGGGTTCCACGTGCCTTGGACAATCTTTCCCGCAGAATGCCCCCCCCACCCGAGGCAGGAAGCGTCCGTGGTCACTGTGGCTCTGGGAAAAGCAGCACAAAAAGGTCTCCCTGTCAGGGGCTCCGGAGACAAAAGCCACCAAAGAAGGGAATCCTTGCACGCTTTGCTGACCGCTATCGGAGAGTTGAGAGAGGAACTGAGAGGGGACCACTGAACCTGAAGGGTCCATTGAAGAACCCGCATGCGTAGGCGCGCATGAATAAGAAGCGGGATAGCTGCCGCCATCGAACCTAGGGCCCTCAGGACCGAAGCTGCAGTCGGAAATGGTTGCAGGACCGCTGCTACATGACACTTCAGGTTGGCAATTCTGTCTGGAGTGAGGAAGGCTCGCATTGACCTGGTGTTTAGCCTTCCTCCTATGAAATCTATAACTTGTGTGGGGTGCAGCAAAGATTTCTCCCAGTTGACAGTGATGCCCAACCTTGGGGCTAGTCGAAGAAAGTAGTCCCTGGCTGAGCACAGAAGATGCCTTGATGATGCCGTCAGGAGCCAGTCGTCCAGGTACGGAAAGACCTGTAATCCCTGGAGCCTCAGGTGGGCCGCTACAACAGCTAAGACCTTGGTGAATACCCTGGGGGCTGAGGTGAGACCAAAGGGAAGGGCCCTGAACTGATAATGACTGGCTCCCAGCCGGAAGCGAAGAAACCTCCTGGATCGTTTGTCCATGCGGATGTGGTAGTACGCGTCCTTGAGGTCAATGGAGCACATCCAGTCGTTCTCCCTCAAGAGGGGGAGTATAGATTGAAGGGTGACCATCCGGAACTTTTGCTTGGTTACTGACAGGTTCAGCAGGGAAAGATCTAATATCGGTCTTAAGTCCCCCGTTTTCTTTGGCACTAAAAAGAACCTGGAGTAAAACCCTGACCCGGTTTGATCTGGGGGGACGTACTGGATAGCTCTTTTTTCTAACAGCTGTCCGATTTCGATAGCTGCTGCCTCCCTTTGGTCGGGTGGAACATCTGGGAGGCTGCGAGATCTGGGAACCTTGTACAGGGGAATTGTATAACCTCTGGATATCACACGAAGCACCCAACGGTCTGTTGTGATGGACTCCCAAGAAGTCAGGTGCCTCGAAAAACGCCCCCCGACTGCCTCCAGAGACGGACAGCCGGGCAACCCTTCAGGGCTGCTGCGTGGGCCTATCAGAGAAAGGTTCTCTGGACCCAAAGTTGCTAGGAGCCCCCCTGCCTCTAGGACGGCGACCTCCCCGTCCTCCTCTGCCACGGAAGGACTGGTTATCCGGAGCAGGTTGGGACTGCTGCGATTTCCGGAACCACATCTTCTTCTGTCCCTTTTGGTTCTTCGAGAAGGACATCTGGGGAGCTGAGAAGCGGACTCCGACGGCAGACAGCGTCTTCCCGTCCTTCTCGCTCTGGACTAATGTTTCGTGAACAGTTTTGCCAAACAAGGCAGAACCATCGAAGGGGGCATTCGCGAAGGTCGCCTTGAAGGGCTCTGCAAAATCACAGTGGCGGAGCCAGGCCTGTCGCCTCATGACTAGGCCTGCTCCGCTGGCTCTAGCGGCTCCCTCAGTAGCGTGAGAAAGCAGCCGCATAGGCGATTGAAACTGATCTGAGAGTGGCCATTCGGGTGGAGTATACCTGTTTATCCTCACTCGACATGGACTCTGGGGGAGATGCAGCGTATTCTTTAATCAGATCCCGCTGCATCCTGATGACGTGTGCCATGTAGTTCAGCGCTCTCAAAGAGAAGGTTGCTGAACTGAAAACTCGCTTCCCAATGCGATCCATCGAGCGGGACTCCTTGCCCGGAGGATGCATAGAGGGACTCTCCTGGGCCAACTCCCTATTAGTGGCTGCAGCCATCATCATGGCATCTACTGGGGGGCCTTTGCTCCAGTGAGTGCGGTCCGCCGGAGGGGAAAGGATACGGTCGGGACGCTTAGGTACAGGCTCAACGGTGTCCGGATCCTTCCACGCTCTGATGGATATAAGGTCCACCAGAGGGTCGGCAGGAGGGGACACCCAAGAGGTAGATGGGCCCGCCTCGAATGCCTCCAAGAACACAGACTCGTCTGAGGAAGCCTTGGGGGCAGACCCCCCCCCCCGATCCTCAACATTTCCATAATGTCTCCAAATGAGACGTCTTCAGGGGGTGACCTTGGGGAGCCCTCCCCTTCATCCAAGTCTGTGTCTTCGGTAACGGACTCGGGGGAGTCCATGTGCCTCCTTTTGCACTTACGCTTCCGAGGTACTTCTTCGGGGGGGCTGTCCGAGGAGTACTCTTCCGCAGCTGGATGTTCCAAGGGAACTACTTGGGACATCGAGGCGGGCTGTCCCTGGGACCGGCTGGTGGGGGCCTGGCCCAACTGCAAGGGAGTGCGGGATGGAGCCGTGGCAGGGACCGGGGGTCCGGTAGTCCTCAACAGTGCCCTTTCCACTCGAAGGCCGAGGGGAGCCAGCTTCTCTAAACCCCGAGAGCCGACCCCACTCGGATCCGGCGCGGATCGGAGCGGAGCCGAGACCGTTGGATCCGAGACCGGTGTGCTCCGACCTAGACAGAGCCGAAGATACACCAGCTCCCTCGGACCCGAGGCTCGGTCCCCGGCTCCGAGAGGTCGGGTCCGGTACCAAGCACTCAAGGGATGGGATGGATCCAGGTGCGCCGACCTATCGGATCCGACCCACCCCGGATCCAACTCTGCCCGGCGCCGACAGCTCGAACCCATGGTATGGGTCGGAGAAGGAGCCAAAGGCGAAAAAGGGGTCGAAGCCCCTCCCGGATGGGGGGGGGGGCTAGGAGCACTCCCATTTGCATTTGGGCCTGGATGAATTTCCTCATCATCCGGTCCATATCTGCTTCACTCATGGAGAATGTGGATCTGGTGGAGGCCACCGGCGGACCTAGAGAGCCGCCTTGGGGACCTCGCTGAAGGGCTAGCCTCCTCCTCCTCGGGCCCAGGAGAGAACCGAGGGAGTGGAGCCGAGGAGGAGGAAAGCTAGAAGGCACAGGGAGGCCAGCTTAGATGGAGGAGCCGAACTGGAGGTTTTGGCTCTCCGTTTGTGGTGCCTCTCCTGTGCCTTTCCTTCTCTCTCTCTCCCTAGAAGACTCTCTCCTCCGGCATTTTAGAGGGAGGTTGAGTCCCAGCCGGAGGAGGAGAGCCCACAGCAACTGCTTGCTGAGTAGAAGGGCAGAAGCGGCGGTATCTGGAGGAGAAGTCCCGCCAGCACCAGCTTCGACCTCCGCTCCCTCAAAGCTCGGGGGTTGAACCCTGCACAAATGGTACAACCAGATGACAGGTGTTCAACCCCAAGCATGACTGCAGTGTGGCCATCCGCTGGGGACAGCTTATGACCACACTCGGTACATTTAGAGAATACAGCCTTATGGGCTTCAGACATTTTAAGCCCTAACAGGCCTCAATCAAACACACACACACAAACTACGCAAAACCCGAGAAAAGTTTAAAATAAAGAGAGAGGAAAGCCTAACACAATCACTTCTAACTAATAAAATTAAAAAAGTTAAGGTTTTTGAAAATTTTTCTGTCAAAAACAGCTTATCTGTACTAGGAGCTCTGGAATCCGTCGCAACTTGAAAGCGGCAAATGAAATCTGAGGTCAGTCAGGGCTTGGCAAGGGGTTATGGGTAAGAGGGAGGAGCTAGGAGCTCGGAGCCTAAGCTTTTGAAATGCCGGCTCGGATCCGAGGTCGGATCCGATACCCACAGATTGCAGACAAATGAAGTCTGCCTACTTCAGATCTAAGATTTAGGAACAAAATTCAGCATTGCTGTTCAGCTTTAGCATTACTGTAATCCTTTCAACACACCTTTATTGACCAAGACAGCACAGTGATAAATGTTTAGGAAATAACTCAATTAAGCATGGGTGCCCAGAAACCAAAGGGTTATAGAAACTCTAAGATGCATTTTATAACATTTTCCCAAACTTTTAATCTAATGGTGGCCTTAAAAACATCTTTAGTTAGAAAAGAATTTCAGTCTTACAAGAAAGATGAGTTGTGCCAAAGGGTTAATGTTCAAAGCTGACAAAGTAGCAGCTCACAATATACTAACAATTGTTGTAAGAAGACACAAATCCTGTCTGGAAATACTGCCTGCCTACCTACCCCCCAAAGAAAAATACAGTGGCTGCCAGTGCATCCCTGTGATGTTTGAGTGTGATGAAAGCAGAAGTTCAGATGGCCAACGTCATGTATTTTAAGTCACCACTGTCATATATTCATGGGATGTCTTCTAAATCCTCACCCCTTCCTGCAAAAAAGGCAATCACCAGTATATGTGCCTGATGCAAGACTGAAAAAGTGGTAAAATTAATGACTATTGTGATGAATTACACTTTGTTGCTAATATGCAAAACACTGTCCTTACAAAAGCAATACTACATTTTTGGTACACCTCAGAGGTCTGTGAGAAGAGTAAAAGAAACAATGACCCCATCCCCAACAGAAGCTACAATGACCTCTTCTGTGTACTTCCAGGATTTGATTGTGATGAGAAAGAAGTAATGAAAACACAATCATCAGCCACTCACACCACCTTCATCAACCTTCTAGATACATCTCTGTGCAGGGGTGGTGTTAGGACTGGTGTGGTTGAGGGCAGAGGTTATCACCAGGCCCATGTCAAAATCCATTTATACATAGTGACATGTGGTGGGCATCAAACTGTATTGTGGTTGTGTGTGTGTGTGTGTGTCTGTAAAAAAAAATCACACATTTTTAATTTACACACACACACACACACACACACACACACACACACACACACACACACACACACACACACACACACACACACCTACTGTATGTTTCTGTGTTGCTCGGGTTAACCTTAGCTCATGACTAAATGCACAAACAGACAGGGTATACATGTAGATTCCCCACAGAAAAAAATGTAAATAATTCTCCTGGCCAGCGGTCAAAATCCAGAGGGGTGCAAATGGACCATCTTGCCCTTGCCTGTGGGCACCCATGTACCATCTCCACCTCTTACAGCAAGAAATCTGAACAAAGCCATAAATCAAAGTGGGACAAAGGCCCTAAAATAGGGACAATCTTTCATTATTGATCATACAGACATACAAGGTTGATAGAATAACATTAAAAAGGATTTTCTGAATGGTATGAAGTCTGAAACTCAACTGTCTGGTCTTTATTTTCTATCTTCAATCATTAATGATTTGCCAATAATTTCCCAGCAAACCAGCAAGGGAGGCCTTGACTCAAGATGTGTAAAAAGGTCCAACAATTCTTAGCTGTAGCCCTGCCTGTGTACATCTGTGATGTAAGTTTATGAAGAACTAACAAGATACTGAACCACTGGCACTGAAGAGTGATGAATAACAACAACCCAGAAGTGAAATAAACAATGATTGCAGTAATCAATTTCTTATTTATTGTTTGATCAGATACATGTGTGTGTGTGTGTGTGTGTGTGTGTGTGTGTGTGTGTGTGTGTGTGTGTGTGTGTGTGCATATATAAAATACACACACACACATATATATGTGTGTATATATATATATATATATATATATATATATATATATATATATATATATATATATATATATATATGGTTCCACATCTAAAACCCATAGCATCTAAATTCATAATATCGAGACCATAACATCTAAAATTCATAACATCTAAAACTCATAATATTGAATTTCATAACATCTAAAATGTATAATATGTAATAGTATATTTTCAAATGTGTAAATGTTATAGTTTATTCTGTTTATCTTGTGGTATCACTATGAGATGTTGTAGTTTTTATTTCTATAGTTATTATTTATATAGTGTAGGAATTTATACTATTTACATAGTGTTTATTTTGCCACTCTGTATGTAGTTTTTAGGCCATACAGGTAAGTGATATAGACAGGGCAGCCACGGTGTGCAGCGGTTAGCCTTGTTGCCTCACAGCAAGAGGTTCTCTGGTTCGATCCTTGGCTGGGGTGTCTTCTGTGTGGAATCTGCATGTCCTCCCTGTGGTCGCGTGGGTTTCCTCCGGGCACTCCGGTTTCCTCCCACATCCCAAAGACATGCTGTAGGTGGATTGGACACTCTAAATTGGCCCTAGGTGAGAGTGCGTGTGTGTGCCTTCTGTGGAAGGTTGGGTGCCAGGCTGGCAACTCGACACTGTAAAACTCCACTGCCAATCATGAGCAGACAGGTGATCCACTGTGGCAACCCCTAACTGGGAAAAAGTCGAAAGAAGAAGAAGGCAAGTGATATAGACATTATGTGTACATTCGTTATCGTGATACAGTGGGGTTAGAAAATTAACTTTTTCCCACTGTAGTGCGATCTTGGAGCTGGTATATTTAATTTATGGGGGGGTGTGAAGGGTGCAGGGGGGCTTGCCCCCTGCAGAAACGTAGTAAAAAGTGTGCTTGTTAGTTTGGTGTCTTTATACGTGGAGGGGATGTTATTTTTATGTGACTTGTACTGTTTAATGTTATGATGCACATTTTAGATGTTATGAACTTCGATATCATGAGTTTTAGATGCTTTTGGTTGTAGATGTTATGGTTTAGACGTTATGGGTTTATATATGGTTTCACTTCATAATCTCAAAATGCTGAATTCTCTAATTTCAGCATTCTGAGACCATGAAGCTGAAAATGCAGAATGCCGAAAGTGCATTTGAATACCTCGAATCCACGCTTATGCATTTCCGGTAAGTTATGTGATGTGTTTGGCTGGTTTGATGTCTGGAATTGAAGGTGAGCGAGTGTATGTGTGTGTTTTTGTACGCTGTATGTGTGCGGAAGCGTAGGGAGGTGTAAGTATGAGTGTGAGTGTTGGATTTGTTGGTGTTTGTGTATGTGTGATGTGTATTTGTGTGCGAGCGAGTGTAGAATGCCGTGATGTGATTTTTTTTCGTTATGTATGATGTCGGAGTTGGTATATATAAGTAGGGAGGTGTGGGGTGCGCATCCCCCCACATGGGGGCTGCAGGGGGGCTTGTAGTGTAGGGTTGTGTGGTTTGTGTGGTGTGGGGAGAATAGTGTGTGTGTTTTGTGGTGTAAGGTGTATGTATGTTCGTGATTGTGGGTTTCGGGATTGTGAATGGTTCGGCTTCATAGTTTCGAAATGCTGAAATTCGAGATTTCAGCATTTCGAGATTATGAAGTGAAACCATATATATTATACACACACACACACACACACACACACACACACACACACACACACCCTCCATTGGCAATGTTTCATGTCAATCATTTCATACAAATCAGGCAAATCACCTTTACTTTAATATACACACTCTGCCCTAGTCTCCAGAAATTTATCCAAACTGGGACATAATATAATAATAATACTAATAAAAAAATAATAATAATTCTATTTGTTAATCAGGTGGGACTACGTGACACACAGTCCCTTTTCAGGGGTGAAACCAGAAGCAGTGTCTGGTTAAGTGACTTGCTCGTGGTCACACAGTATGCAAACAAGGGCTGAGAGAATCAAACCACATACCACAGGAACTACAGCTCACAACCCTAACCTACGAGCCAAGTGCTATACTTCATAGCTATAATAATGAGACGCTAAATTTATAAAATGTTAGACTGGGATTATTTCTTTCTTTTAATTAATCTACTATAATGTTCCAAAGCTATGCCTAAAAAAGTTGTTACATTTTTATAGTGAAAGCACATCTTAAAATGTATCCACTTATGGCTCTAAAGGTTTCTACAAACTTTGCTACAATGTTTCCTTGTGGTCCATGCTTAGCTCAGGTTGCCAAGTTAAACAAATAGCACACAATGTTGCAAAGCTATGCTGCTCCTGAAAAGTGACACTACATAAAATGAAAGTTATTTTTATTACTGACCACATTAAAATGGCTGTCTATATTAGAACATAGGTTCATAGGTTCATAGGTTCATACTAGGCTATCTGCCCAAGGGCATTTACAAGCCTAGCCCATAGTTTTGTGGCTTACGCCACCCCTTTAGTATGGGGAACTATACCCATTATTTTGCTGTGCCTCTGTCGAGCAGTGACACTGAGGTAATCCCTGGGGTATATCTGCGATCTCCCATCCATTGGTCAAGATTTCTCTTGAACAAGGCCAGCGAGGTGCTCTGCCTCACATATACCGGGATTTCATTCCACAGCATAGGGAGTCTTTGGGTGATGAATCTATCCCTCCAGCACGTCCTATTAATAGCCGTGTCGAGGTTTAAGTCTCTTGCCCTTGTGGCTCTGATGGATCTAGATTTTTTGAGGTGAAGCATATTCATCAAATCTGGGTTTGACATGGCCTTGTATGTTAGGCAAAGGTCACCTCTGAGCAAGTGGCGACTGAATAGAGCTGGAGTTCTTTCAGTCGGGCAGCATAGGACAGATGTTTGAGACCCTTTATCCTTTTGGTGAGGAACTTTTGTGGCCTCTCCAGCTGCTGCAAGTGTCGGGTCAGATACATTCGAATGGGGCATTGTACTCAATCATTGGTCTGATGAGTGATGAGTATAGGGAGACTATGACCTCCTTGATCTAGATGAGAATCCCTTCATGATAAGGTGGGCAATGTAGAAGGTCTTCCTAACTACTTTAGCTACATGGGTGTCGAATGACAGACTACTATCAACCTGGGTCCCCAGGTCCTGATAACTTCTTCTGTGCTCAGTGGATTGCCACCTATTTGGTAGCTAGGGTAACCTTGTTTTTCCCGAAGGGTATGACTATGCATTTTTGGCATTTAACTTTAGGCCATGGCTCTGGCACCAGTTATCCGTTTCTGTGAGACCCTTCTGAAGGATATCTGTGTCAGATGTGTTTTCTACTATAGCCCAGTTTGCAGTCATCTGCAAACTTTGTCAGCCATAACCCTCCTGTGTTTGCTTGTACTTGGAAAAGTAGATGCCAAACAAGAGTGGGCCCAGGACTGAGCCCTGTGGTACACCACTTGTGACAGGCTTTGAGTCTGACATGGCGCCAGCAACTCTGTCCCTGTGGGTTCTGTCACTCAGCCAGTTTGCAACCCATCTTGTGATGTATGGGTTAACATTTAAGCTGATGAGTTTTTCAATGATACTCGAGTGGGGTATTGTATTGAAGGCCTTCGCCAGATCGAGGTAGGCTGTATGGACTGCCTTTCCCTCATCAATGGCTTTGGTGACTGTTTCAAAAAGTCAACCAAGTTTAGAAGGCATGATCTGCCTTTGACAAAGCCAAACTGGGATGGATCCAAAGTCTGCAAATTCCCTATGTCTTTATTTATGAGGTCCATTATGATCCTCTCCATGGCTTTGCAGATAAGGCTTGTCAAGCTAATGGGCGGTAATTTCCAGGGTCGGTGGAGGCACCGCCTTTGTGAAGTGGGACCACAGTTGCAGTGGGCGCCACTCCTGGGTGCGTATCCAGAGGTAAGACTATGATTAAACAGCTGTCCTAGCTGTGGGTTTAATTCCTCGTTGAGTTCGTGGAGCACACAGCCGGGGACACCATCAGGTCCCATGGATGCTGTGTTTTGCTTTCGAGAGCGCCGTTCTCACTTGGGCGTTGGACATGTTTGGGGGCTGCAATCGCTTGGTATAGATATCTCTCCTTTTGGGGCTGAGGGGCGGGGAGAAGTTTGCACTGAACCTGTCAGCCAGTATGTTGGCAATGTCTGTAGGATCAGTAATCTTCACATCATTTTGAACTAGTTCTGAGCATATCTGGGAGTTTCCTCCCAGGTTTCTAACATAGGTAAAGAAGGCCTTATGATTGTCTTTTGAGTCTTTAGCTATTTTTCTCTCAAAATTTGCTTTGGATGATTTTATGAGAGCTCTTAGTTTTTTACTTATAGTGATTAAAACCTTCGAATGTTCTAATATCGAACCCTACGGAGCGAAAGCTGAAAATATCGAAACAGAAACTCAATTCTTTCCTAGGGAAAGATTTTGGTTGTCCGTTTCTGTTGCTTGGGTATTTTCAGCGCTGTGGTGGAAAGTTACGGGTCGGGTTCAGGTAAGTGTGCTATTGTGTGGATGTGAGGGTTAGGACAGGTTAGGTGAGTTAGGGTTAGGGAGCGGGTGAGGTGAGTGTGCGATAGTGACGGACCTTACGGTTAGGGTTAAGGTAAGTGGATAGTTAGTGGTGTGTGTATAGTTTAGTGTAGGGTTAGTTGTAAGATTTTAGGTGTATGTGTGTGGATTGCTGTTTATTTGGTGTGCTTGTGTTGTGTGTATGTGTTTTGGAACAGCAATTTTTTTCCCTAGGAAAAAATCGCTGTTCTGACAGTTCGAGATTGTAAGCTTTCACTTACATAGGGTCAGTTAATCATCTTTCACTTCTTTAAGCGGTCGGAGATCTAATATAGACCCATTAAAACGTATTTACCTTACATATTTCTAACACAGAATGTATACATTAAGAAAAGGTTCAGCTTAACCCTTTGAAAATTTCTTCCAATGCAGTCAATGGAATTTGTGTGATTTCTTAAATTAAATATTGAATTTCTAAAGGTGGGATGAGTCTCTCTTAGTACCTCTGAACCCCCTGGTGGTCCAGGAGCCACTGGAGAATGGTCTTAGCAGCAAAGCCTGCCCTAGACCTTGAAAAGGAATCTAGTTTATAGTACTTTGTAAAAGTATGCACAGTGGACCAAGCTGGTGCCTCTAGATTCCAACCCTTTCCAAAAAACATAAGATGAAGTCAAGGCCCTGGTGCCTCTAGACAACCA